>NC_084593.1:8272792-8277792 GCF_033807715.1 Cololabis saira | reverse complement strand
GTTACACAAAAAGGTCATCTTTCCTTCCTTCCTTCCTTCCTTCCTTCCTTCCTTCCTTCCTTCCTTCCTTCCTTCCTTCCTTCCTTCCTTCCTTCCTTCCTTCCTTCCTTCCTTCTTCCCTTCCTCTTTTCTCCCTTCCTTCCTCCTTTCCTTGTTTTCTCCCTTCCTTCTCCCCTTTCCTTCCTTCCTTCCCTTCTTCCTTCTTTTTTCCCCTTCCTTCCTTCTTCCCTTCCTCTTTTCTCCCTTCCTTCCTTCCTTTCCTTGTTTTCTCCCTTCCTTCCTTCTTTCCTTGTTTTCTCCCTTCCTTCCTTCCTTCTTTCCTCCTGCTCTCTCCTTCCTTCTTCCCTTCCTCTTTTCTCCCTTCCTTCCTCCTTTCCTTGTTTCCCCCCTTCCTTCCTTCCTTTCCTTGTTTTCTCCCTTCCTTCTTTCCTTCTCCCCTTTCCTTCCTTCCTTCCCTTCTTCCTTCTTTTTTCCCCTTCCTTCCTTCTTCCCTTCCTCTTTTCTCCCTTCCTTCCTTCCTTCCTTCCTTCCTTCCTTCCTTCCTTCCTTCCTTCCTTCCTTCCTTCCTTCACGTACGTTGTGTGTGGATTTAACACAGAACCATAAATCATCTTTACACAAAAACGTCACCAACGGGAATTTATCGTTTTTTCTGCAAGATGACAAATTCTTACCGTGGGGAATTTTTTTGACGGTTTATTGTGAACGGTAAAATATCACCCATTCCTATTCTGAATCTTAAGAATCGATTATTGACGTTTGAATCGATCCCCAGCTCTAGTGCATAGTTACATACAACTCCCCTGGATCCCATCACAGGTAAATGAGAGACTCGTGCTGGATGAAAACCGGCAAGAAATAATAATAAATCTGAATGTAAAGGCGTAAACACAATGAGAGAGTAAACCAAGCAGGCACATCCCATGACAACGACCGGTTTGTCACCGTTCTGAGCAGGATCTGGTTCCCGAGCCTCGGCATTGAGGCGAGACCCAGAGAGGGTGACCTTGTCTGGGGTGAAATCAGACACGGGTTTTCACATGCTGGGTGGGGGATTTTTTTTTTCCTCTTCCTCCCCTCTCCTTCTCTTTCTCTGTCTTGTTATCTCCTGCAGTAGGTGGCTAATTGCTCTGATGTTGTAGATTACATTTAGCGTGCAGCTCTTATTGTGTGCAGTGCAGTCATACGTAAAAGCAGATATGGCTGCACTGTACTCCAAGTTTTTTTTGTTTTGTTTTTGTCAAACCTTTCAGGCACATTTCTTTTTTTATATTTTTTTTTATTGAGATCAATAGCCAAAGTAACAATGGTACATACATCTTCATAACTATTTCGAAGGAAAAAAAACAATAGAAAGATCACTACATTCAGTGACCGTAGTGTACCAAGTATCACTAAAAGAAAATCACAAGTCAAAGATTTTTTTTCCCCTTTTTTTTTTTAACCCCTCCAACATAGAAACATAAAAATAAAATAAAAATAAATGGATATAAAATTATAGCAGGATAAGAATTAATTATGCAAAAAAAAGAATAGAAAATAAATAAATAAATAAATAAAAAAATACAAGAAAATAAAAGAAAAAAAAGAAGAAAAAAAAAGAAAACAGCTCACTAAACTATTCCTCTAAACACCATAATGCAAATACACACCCACGCATAAATAAAATTGCAAAAAGGAAAGAAAAAGCATATGAAAACACCTGAATGAGTGCCAAGCACTAACAGGCACCTCTAAGTGGGTAACACTTTTAAGTTTGAAACATGGGATATGAAATATTGCCATCTTTGATAGAACCTTTCAGTACTTCCACGACTAGAGTACGTGATTTTTTCAAGTTTCAGAAAAGACATCATATCCTTAAGCCACATAGAAATTGAGGGACTTACAGCAGAATTCCAATGTAACAATAATGTACGCCTTGCTATCAAAGACGTTTTCAGGCACATTTCAACCCAAAGCACAGGAGAACTCTGCTGAAATATAATTTTACGAGTTGATTTCTTTTGCATTTTTTCGCCTGCGTTTGTTTTTAAGGTTCAGAGGAGATCAGGCAGCTAAAACGCTTCGCCGTAAAAGTCCCAACACTTTTTTCTCTGGTGTCCCAGAGCTGCAGAGCTAATCACGCAGCAGTTTACAAAGCAGTCAAACCGGAAAATGCTCCTCAGCTGTACAACTCTATCAATGTTGCACATGTCTACCCGTCGTGGATGTTTTTATTCGTGCCTTGGAGCGAAACTCGCTGGAAAACAATCAGAGATTAATGCTGTGTTGTGTACATTCATACTTTTCCTCTTAATTCATCTCTGAGTTCACTCAACCATCACAGATCGTAGTGCACGTCTCGGCTGATTAAAGTGAGTGTGATTGGTTAAGCGTCAATGTTTGTGTCTCCAAACGCTGACAACTATTCCTTTAATACAACTGAAAGTTGTTATTGTTCATTAAAGTATAATTAATATGCTATTGTGGATATTAAGCCAGAGATAACTGAGATAAGACTGAGGTAAAAAGGTAGAAATAAAACGAACAATAAAAATCTGAAATGTTTGGCCTCCACTGCGAGTCCAAGCGCCAAAAAAAAGGAGATCCATAAACTGCAGTTGTTCATAGTTCAGGTCCACAGAAAGGACAGACTTCTTCCTCCAATGTAGGGCTGGGCGATATGGACCAAAAGTCATATCTCGATATTTTCTAGCTGAATGGCGATACTGGATATATATCGATATTTTTTCTGTGCCATAATTGGGGTTTCCCCCAAAGGCATTATAGCATAGCATCTCTGTTAGCTACATTTTTTTCTGAGGCAAACCCTTAAAAAAACAGTCAGTTTTCATACAAAGCCTCGTGCCAAATGTCACACAATATCAAAATGTATAAAACAAATGAAATAAAAATAAACTGCCTGCATATATAGAATAAAAATGCTTCTTGAATAAAATAAAACAAATATCCCTTTCCTGAATAACAATTAAATTAAAATACACTGTGCAATTAATACAATGTAGACAGTAACAGGCAGACTTTTCCTCTGAGGTTGACAGTTGTACAAATAACAAAACATTTGTGCAAATCTCAAATAAAACATTCAAGTCAATTTGTCACAAAATAAGCCATATCAAAATCATAAAGAAAAAATTATTTAAATCGATATAAACGATATTGTCTTGTACCATATTGCATTTGGAAATATATCGATATATATTAAAATCTGGATATATCGCCCAGCCCTACTCCAACATGAGCTATGAAACGGTTCCTGAGACGTACATTCTGATTCAGGATTTGCATTAAAGCTACGCTGCCAGTTCAACACCAAAAACACTGCAAATCGAAACCAAAAAGTCTGATTTCAAAATCCAGGAACCAAAATCCAGAATCTTTGCTCAAGGAATCAAGATCTCCAATCAAGAGTGCAATCATCTTTTGCGGTTACACTTTTATTTTTGTCACAATCGGGTCTAAAAGCATCTCCATTTTCTTCTCTCTTAGTTGTGCTTTTTCCTCTTTTGCAGTTGCAATGAACTTCCAATCAGCCCGAGATCCACCGGCTCATCGGCTACTACAGTAGATGACTCCATCTCATTAGTGACATTAACAACTTTATCATACATGATAAAGTAGGAGCAAACACTGACAACTTACCTCCTCTTGCTGGTTTTGGTGGTGGTGAAAAGCAGGCTTTTGGTGGTCTGACGTGTAATGGCGTAAGAAAATGACATAAAAGATTTTGAAGATCCAGATTGATGGAGGCGACTTGTATCAACAGCAATGATCACGACGGGTGATGTGGCCTCAAAGGCACTGATCTCAATGTCACTGATAGGGCTGGGGATCGATTCAAATATCAAGAATCGATTCGATTCCGATTCTTAAGATTCAGAATCGATTATCAAGATTTGATTCGATCCAATTCGATCCGATATTGATTTGGGTTAGTGTTATTAAAACTGTTTTTTCAGCTGTTGCATGAATTATATGACTGTAGTTATGCAAAATATTACTACTAGTATTATATTGAGATTAAACAGCAAGTATTGCAGCTAATGATGCTGTAAGGACCAATCAGCTCCCAGAATGCTGATAGAACTGAAACAGAAACATTGTGGGGGTTGTGGGGTTATCAAACAGATCCAGGGAGGAAACAGAGGACGAAAGAAATCACTTTTATTTTTTCCCCATTTATGAGAATTTGGTTTTTAACATTTATGCAAATGTAACCCCAAGACAGGATATAAAGCAAAGAAATATTGACAATTTATGCAATTATAACTGAAAACTTTAATGTTTTCATACCTTTAAACATATTTAAAGGCAAAAACATGGCACCAGTTATTCTCGTGTCCAACAAAATATTCCTTTTTTGGGCATAACCAAAAAAGTACCAAAAGTTGTAATGTAATGATGAAAATTTTTTTTTTTTTTTTTTTTTTTAATCGATCTTTAGACATATGAATCGATTTTTAGGAATTAATATGAGAATCTACTTAAAATCGGAGAATCTATCTTTTCAACACAGGCCTAGTCACTGACTCCATGAGATGAAAACAGACAAAGAAAACGACACTGAACAATAAATAAAAAAAAAAAAACACATTTTGCTCATGAGTCTTCAAGCGCCCCCCTTTTGTCAAGTACTCGTGAAAAACTGCAGAAACTGTGTTACTGGAGTGATTTTTAATAGAATATCTTGACTTTACTGTTAGATAGATGTCTAAAATCAAAACATAAACACAAAAAAATGACCAATACTCTCATTTGAGGGAAAAAAATAAATGAACAAATCTTTTGCTTTACAAGTTATTTAAATGATTGAAATGATTCATAATCAGAATGGTTTGTCAGTTAGTTTTAAGTTGAACTAAAAGTTTAATAAACTGAGTATTTTGTCTTCCAGCTGTGCACATTTCAGTGAGTCACACAAGGATAGAGGGATCAGTTAGAGATGGCAAGATTTCTATCCAATTTGTCCTTTGTTCTCTCCATCCTAATTGACCTTC
>NC_084593.1:8104284-8272292 GCF_033807715.1 Cololabis saira | reverse complement strand
AAAAAATGATAAAAACCAAATGCTCAAAAATTAAAAACTAAAATAGACCAAAAATGGAACAAATAAAAACGGAATGTGGGAAAAATTAAAACCGATTTCATCCGTCTCTGTTTCCTCCCTGGATCTGTTTGGTAATTCTGACCCACGATGTTTCTGAAAGCAGTTCTATCAGCATTCTGGGAGCTGATTGGTCCTTACAGCATCATTAGCTGCAATACTTGCTGTTTAATCTCAATATAATACTAGTAGTAATATTTTGCAAAACTACAGTCATATAATTCACGCAACAGCTCAAAAAACACTTTTAATAACACTAACCCAAATCAATATCGGAATCGAATCGAATCAAATCTTGATAATCGCTTCTGAATCTTAAGAATTGAAATCGAATCGATTCTTGACATTTGAATCGATCCCCAGCCCTAGTTCAGTCGTATTGTTGACCTAACGGAGCGGATCTGGTCGTGCTGCCCCAGCTGGAGCTGAGTAGAGAGTAGTGGGCTCCTCGGGGGACGCGGGGCTTCCAGCCCGCTCTCCAAACCTCTGCCTGCGCTGCAGTGTGGCTGCAGAACAGGAGATGGTGCCAAACTTGTCACAAGACCTTTCTTTTGATTTGATTAGATTTCTTTAACTTTGTTTAAAGGAAGCTATTTCCTGCAGTGGCCACTTTAACACAGTTAACACATTAAATCATTTGCAGGACAAAGGCAGATGTTTCAAAACGAACAAAAAAATAAATAAGAGCTTCGGCGTATCTCATGAAACTATTTCTGATTAAATCGGTGTCTCATTCCAACTCCAGCAGAAAAAAGTAAACTTTAGACATCATTAAAGCATAACTGATATTGAAAAGATAACGTGATGATCCAAAAATGTATCAGGAGTTTGTTTTATTATTGTTTTATTGTTTTATTCAACTCCATCTTTTTAACTATAAATCTATCTCGCTCTCAGATCCGCCAACATCATCAACGGGAATTTATCCTTCTTTCTTTCTTTCTTTCTTCTTTCTTTCTTTCTTTCTTTCTTTCTTTCTTTCTTTCTTTCTTTCTTTCTTTCTTTCTTTCTTTCTTTCTTTCTTTCTTTCTTTCTTTCTTTCTTTCTTTCTTTCTTTCTTTCTTTCTTTCTTTCTTCTTTCTTTCTTTCTTTCTTTCTTTCTTTCTTTCCTTCCTTGTTTTCTCCCTTCCTTCGTTCTTTCCTTCCTTCCTTCTTTCCTTGTTTTCTCCCTTCCTTCGTTCCTTCCTTCGTTCCTTCCTTCCTTCTTCCTTCCTTCCTTCCTTCCTTCCTTCCTTGTTTCCTTGTTTTCTCCCTTCCTTCCTTCCTTTCTCTTCCTTCCTTCCTTCTTTCCTTGTTTGTTTTCTCCCTTCCTTCCTTCCTTCTTTCCTTGTTTTCTCCCTTCCTTCCTTCCTTTCTTCCTTCATTCCTTCCTTCTTTCCTTGTTTGTTTTCTCCCTTCCTTCCTTCCTTCTTTCCTTGTTTTCTCCCTTCCTTCCTTCCTTCTTTCTTGTTTTCTCCCTTCCTTCGTTCCTTCCTTCCTTTCTTCCTTCCTTCCTTCCTTCTTTCCTTGTTTGTTTTCTCCCTTCCTTCCTTCCTTCCTTCCTTCCTTCCTTCCTTCCTTCCTCCCTCCCTTCCTTCCTTCCTTCCTTCCTTCCTTCCTTCCTTCCTTCCTTCCTTCCTTCCTTCCTTCCTTCCTTCCTTCCTTCCTTCCTTCCTTCCTTCCTTGTTTTCTGTATCAGGGGTTTGTTTTTGGGTCAAGTGCTTCTAATGGTTGTATGTAAAAAGTCATACTGTATTACGTAACTTGAGGACGTTTTATGGGCCTTCAATATTTTGCACATCTTTGTCTCCATACCTGCAGGACGATTCCTAAGTTAATCAAAAATGTCTCTTCAACTCTATATTTACTTTATTTGTACCTGTTGTACATAACCATGTTGATTTAAGTTGATTTTTCTGGATCTTCGGTGCATGTAGGTTTGAGAGAAATCTAATACCTGACCAGGCCGGCGTCGGCAGCCGGAACATCTGCCAGTGTTTTCCCAGTCGGGATGTTGCTAATTGTAATCACGGGTAAATTCCTACCAGACTGTAATTAGTGGGCCACTTGTTAAATATTCAGGCGTTAGGTAAGTGCAGCTTTGATTCTTTTCTTTTTTTCCCTCCTCCTTCCTCTGCGTGTCTGTTTGATTTTCCATTCATGTACGCTTGCATGCCGGCGTCCCAGATCTCCATCAGTGGTGTTTTTTCCAAAAGATTTTATTTCTTTTGTTGTCACCTGCATGTGAAAACCAGGATGGCACGGTTTTCCACGTCGTGTCCTTTCAGGGACCGGCTACATGCGTTTATGTCGGGGGTCGGCAACCCAAAATGTTGAAAGAGCCATATTGGACCAAAAACCCAAAAAACAAATATGTCTGGAGGTCGCAAAAAATGAAAAGTCTTGTATCAGCCTTAGAATGAAGACAACACATGCTGCATGTTTCTATATTAGTTATAACTGGGGGAAGATTTATTTTTTCATTATGCACTTGGAGAAAAAAGTCAAAATTTTGAGGAAAAAGTCGAAATGTCAAGATTATTGTTTGAAGTACAATGTTGAGACAAAAGTTGAAATGTTGAAAAAAGTCAAAATGTCGATTAAAAAGTCAGAATTTTGAGAAAAAGTCAATATTTCAAGAAAAAAGTCAAAATTCGAGAAAAAAGTCGAAATGTTGGGAAAAAAGTCAAAATGTTGAGAAAAAAGTCGAAATGTCGAGAAAAAAGTTGAAATATCGAGATTAAAAAAGGAAAAAGGAAGAAGAAAAAAAAGGAAAGAAGAAAAAGGAAAAAAGAAGAAAAAAAGGAAAATAGAAAAGAAAAGTTGAAATGTTGAAAAAAGTCAAAATGTCGATTAAAAAAGTCAGAATATTGAGAAAAAGTCAATATTTCAAGAAAAAAGTCAAAAATATCGAGAAAAAAGTCAAAATTCGAGAAAAAAGTCAAAATGTCGATAAAAAAAGTCAGAATTTTGAGAAAAGGTCAATATTTCAAGAAAAAAGTCAAAATATCGAGAAAAATGTCAAAATTCGAGAAAAAAGTCGAAATGTTGAGAAAAAAGTCGAAATGTCGAGATTAAAAAAGGAAGAAAAAAAAGGAATGAAGAAAAAGGAAAAAATAAGAAAAAAAAGAAAAATAGAAAGAAAAGAAAAAAAAGAGAAAATAAAAAGAAGAGAAAAAGGAAAAAAAGAGGTCAAACATTTTTGAAAAATCCCCAGGAGCCACTAGGGCGGCGCTAAAGAGCTGCATGCGGCTCTAGAGCCGCGGGTTGCCGACCCCTGGTTTTATGTAAATATGAAAATGCGACGGTTGACATGAACGCCTCTTAATTTCTCTTTCTTTCAAGGTAGAAACACCCAAACGCATTGTGATCAGGCCTCGGACGAGAGCGTCGGAGAATCCTCCGGCTTTTTCTCCGTCAATAGCTTTTGTTTAGCCTTTTCTTTAGCAGAAACCTCCACCTGAGCTGCCTTCCACCCGACAGGAAACTGCTCTTAGCTGAAAGAGCACCTATAAGCCAGCCAGTCAAAACAGGCCATATTTTATTCAGTGTTGGACTGACGTTATCATCTCCCAAGCTTTGCTCTCCTCTCCCGACGAGCCAAGCATGATGGAATCTCTATGGTGCTGTCTTAAAGGATTAGAGCTTATTCACAGTTCTTTTTCCTGACTGCAGAGTTCTGAATAGGAACCCGCTGCCGCAGTGCCAGGTGTCCTGAAGCCGAGCTGTGGAGACCGTCTGCTAGGGATGGGCGGTACGGACTAGAAAATGTATCACGATCATTTCTGGCATTTATCCGATAACGATAAAAATGACGATTTAAAAAAAAAAAAAAAAAAAAAAAAAAAAAAAATACCAATTCAACTCCATCTTTTTAATTATAAATCTATCTCGCTCTCAGATCCGCCATGTTTGTTACACAAAAATGTCATCAACGGGAATTTATCTTTCTTCTTTCTTTCTTTCTTTCTTTCTTTCTTTCTTTCTTTCTTTCTTTCTTTCTTTCTTTCTTTCTTTTCTTTCTTTCTTTCTTTCTTTCTTTCTTTCTTTCTTTCTTTCTTTCTTTCTTTCTTCCTTCCTTGTTTTCTCCCTTCCTTCCTTCCTTCCTTCCTTCCTTCCTTCCTTCCTTCCTTCCTTCCTTCCTTCCTTCCTTCCTTCCTTCCTTCCTTCCTTGTTTTCTTCCTTCCTTCCTCCCTTCCTTCCTTCCTTCCTTGTTTTCTCCCTTCCTTCCTTCCTTCCTTCCTTGTTTCCTTCCTTCCTTCTTTCTTCCCTTCCTTCCTTCTTTCCTTGTTTCCTTCCTTCCTTCTTTCTTCCCTTCCTTCCTTCCTTCCTTGTTTCCTTCCTTCCTTCTTTCTTCCCTTCCTTCCTTCTTTCCTTGTTTCCTTCCTTCTTTCTCCCTTCCTTCCTTCTTTCCTTGTTTCCTTCCTTCCTTCTTTCCTTCCTTCCTTCCTTCCTTCCTTCTTTCCTTGTTTTTCTCCCTTCCTTCCTTCCTTCTTTCCTTGTTTTCTCCCTTCCTTCCTTCCTTCCTTCCTTCCTTCCTTCCTTCCTTCCTTCCTTCCTTCCTTCCTTCCTTCTTTCCTTGTTTTCTTCCTTCCTTCCTCCCTTCCTTCCTTCCTTCCTTGTTTTCTCCCTTCCTTCCTTCCTTCCTTCCTTGTTTCCTTCCTTCCTTCCCCTTCCTTCCTTCTTTTCCTTGTTTCCTTCCTTCTTTCTTCCCTTCCTTCCTTCTTTCCTTGTTTCCTTCCTTCCTTCTTTCCTTCCTTCCTTCCTTCCTTCCTTCCTTCCTTCTTTCCTTGTTTTCTCCCTTCCTTCCTTCCTTCTTTCCTTGTTTTCTCCCTTCCTTCCTTCCTTCCTTCCTTCCTTCCTTCCTTCCTTCCTTCCTTCCTTCCTTCCTTCCTTCCTTCTTTCCTTGTTTCCTTCCTTCTTTCTTCCCTTCCTTCCTTCTTTCCTTGTTTCCTTCCTTCCTTCTTTCCTTCCTTCCTTCCTTCCTTCCTTCCTTCTTTCCTTGTTTTCTCCCTTCCTTCCTTCCTTCTTTCCTTGTTTTCTCCCTTCCTTCCTTCCTTCCTTCCTTCCTTCCTTCCTTCCTTCCTTCCTTCCTTCTTTCTTCCCTTCCTTCCTTCTTTCCTTGTTTCCTTCCTTCCTTCTTTCCTTCCTTCCTTCCTTCCTTCCTTCTTTCCTTGTTTTCTCCCTTCCTTCCTTCCTTCTTTCCTTGTTTTTCTCCCTTCCTTCCTTCCTTCCTTCCTTCCTTCCTTCCTTCCTTCCTTCCTTCTTTCCTTGTTTTCTTCCTTCCTTCCTCCCTTCCTTCCTTCCTTCCTTGTTTTCTCCCTTCCTTCCTTCCTTCCTTCCTTGTTTCCTTCCTTCCTTCTTTCTTCCCTTCCTTCCTTCTTTCCTTGTTTCCTTCCTTCTTTCTTCCCTTCCTTCCTTCTTTCCTTGTTTCCTTCCTTCCTTCTTTCCTTCCTTCCTTCCTTCCTTCCTTCCTTCTTTCCTTGTTTTCTCCCTTCCTTCCTTCCTTCTTTCCTTGTTTTCTCCCTTCCTTCCTTCCTTCCTTCCTTCCTTCCTTCCTTCCTTCCTTCCTTCCTTCCTTCCTTCCTTCACGTTGTGCGTCGATTTTATTTAAGCCTTGGCATTTCTAATGGCACGCTCATAAAATGTAATTTCAAGGGAGTGCATTGGGACTAGTCTTTGTTTTTGGCTTTTTCTAGCAGGTAAGAGAGACTGGATTTAACGCAGAACCATAAATCAGCTTTACACAAAAACATCAACGTGAATTTATCGTTTTTACCGCGAGATGATACATTCTTACCGTGGGGAATTTTTTTGACGGTATATCGTGAACGGTAAAATATCACCCACTGTAGCTGCTCAGACGTTTTCACCCAGAGCTGAGTTTGTTCAACATAAACCGGAGCTATCAGTCTCTCGGCTTGAGCGCTGGTTCATTCCTGCTCCGTTTCAAAGATATTTAAAGTATTTCCTGTCCCTCGTTACAATTTCTGATGAGAAATGAGAGTTTAGAGTTTAGGTTTGGGGGTTTAGTGTTGGCAACAGTGGACAGAAAAAAAAAGAAAAGTGTACTTATGTGTCTTTGCATGCAAGTAAAAAGATCCCACCTGGGGATGGATGAGCTCTGGGAAGGTGTGCATGTGTGTTGTGTGTCAGCATTGGTGGTGGTGGTTGTGGGGGGGACGGGGGGGCAGGGCAGGATCCCCAGGCAAGTATCAAACTTCAAGGGCTGTATTAGTCTCAGTTTACACGTGTGCATCCGAGAATACCGCCACAAAAAGCCTCCAGTCCAGCCACATGCACACAAAAACCTGCAAGACCAGACGTTTCTTATCTGAAGACCTCACTGACGCAGAAGCTTCAGCTTCCACTTCCACCGTTGTCGCGTTCCAGCAAAAAGCAAAAAGCAAAAAGCAAAAAGCAATCTCAACGTATTTTTGCCATATTGGTTATTGTTCCCTCAGCTGTATGCTTGCATTTTTCTATTTCTCCTATAAAGGCACTCTACCCTTCTTCTTTTACGCCTCTGTTTTGATGAGCAAGAACAAGAAAAACATGAGGGAGGTGTGTGTGTGTGTGTGCGTGTATGTGTGTGTGCGTGTATATGTGTGTGTGTGCGTGTGCGGGTGCGGGTGCGGGGGATGGAGAGGAGGGAGGGACAGGGAGGAAATGAGGGCTCTTTGTGCTCTGCTACCTGGCAGACATCTCCAGCATGTGTCATCTTGCCTCTTGGCAAGCTGAGACCACCGGCGCCCTTGGAATGCTCTCAGTGCAGGAAATCTCGTTTATTCTTATAAATGCTACTCCTAACCCTTTCTCCCTCCCGCAACACTACCGGGGACGGCTGTATATCTTCCCCCTTTTTCATCTTAGCTTGTATTTTTATTTCTCTATTAGTTTCCTTTGTCCTCTATTTATTGCTTTGTCAGTGTGGAAATCTGCTCTGTATGCAGAGGTGGTGGCTTTGTAGACGAGTGGCGACGACATACGGCAGACGACACATTTGTGGGTTTTTGTCCTGTTTACCTCCAATAAACTCGATAATTGCATGATTATTTTGATATTTCCCTGTCTCTCTCCCCTCCTTAAATGATCTACTGGCTTTTAGAAACACCTTTAACAGCAATAACTTCTTCAGAAATCTGTCGGTCACATTGTTGTGCATTGAGATTTGCAGCCATTTGTGCGTGCACAAACCTTTTAAGATCCCGATACCAGATTTTAATCAGTTTGAGGTCTGGATTTTGTCTGGGCCACTGCAGCACTTTGACTCTTTACTTGCTGCTTTACTTTGCTGCAGTGTTTGCGAACGCTGACCTGTTTACTGACACAATTCTGAAGTCTGTAAAAACAAGCTATCCAAGTCCTGTGGCTGCAAAACAACCCCAAATCAAAATCACTGCAAAGTTTTTGTCCTAATCTGATGTGTTTGGTTCACACCAAGCAGGTCCCTGTGCATTATGGACAAGTATAACCTATCTGGTCTCATCTGTCCAAAGGACATTGATCTACAAGGTTTATGTCTTCTGGAGATGCGAGTTTGAAAACTTAAGCTATGCTGCCATGTTCTTCTTAGAGCAGATGTTTCCTTACTGAGACCCACAGTCTTAGGCCCAATCCCAAAACACCCCCTACTTTCTACCACCAGCCCTAAAAATGAGTAGGGTCCTTGTAATCTTCCCTAGGGATTGGGACACCACTTGCTACGTCACTGCGTGGTTTACGTTCGGGTACGTAAGCGACTGTGTAGTTACGTTTGCACAAACGTCACACCATATCAGGAAGCTGAGAGTTAAAAGCTGTTTTAATTTCAGCTGTAGCGCTGTTAATATGCCACTTTATTAAGTTTTAATATTTTTTCAGGCGTAAAAGTAACTGTTAAGATCCCCAACCTGGGCTCAGTTTATCCAAATAACGCCTGTTAAGAAATTTGATCCGATGTTTTCGGAGAAGAGCCACCGGCTCGGGGCGCAACAGCTCATGGCCGGGTCAACCTGCGCCGTCGTCCCGGGGAGAAACCTGCAGCTCTGTGGAGAATTACAGCTGGCTGAAATAAATAATTTAGGAAGATAAATGTTGGTTTAATAGATGAAATCTAACAGTTGTAGCTACGCCTGTTAAGAAATTTGCGTAGGTTACGCCGTAGGTTACGCCGTACGGCACGCGTCGCCGCGTAACCTACGCCGTAGGCTCTGCGTTGGTGTAACGCGGAACCATAAATCAGCCTTTATTCTGGCAAAATCTGAAAAGACTTTGCAACAACGAGCAAGCGAGTGATTATGTACATTCACTGAGTGAATATTATGAAAGTAAAATATATATTTCTCGCTAGAAATGTCATCAAAACGCATTTTTATGCAGAAACTAACTCAAAATATTGATTTTATTCACTAAAAAATAAGAAATGTCCGCCATATTTTTTTGTTTCATTCAGTCTGCAAATGATGACGTAAAGCATTCTGGGAAATTTTTCTGGCCCTCGATCGGCGAGTCAACATCTGAAATCCCTCGCTGTGAAGGGCTAGATTCATACACACTAGCCCTCGTTATGTCCACTAGCCCTCGTTATGTCCACTAGCCCTACATGCAAAGAGGAATTGGGACACCACTACCCTCACGGGAACGTGCAAAATTTAGGGGTAGGGCTGAAAAGTAGGACTAGGGGGGGATTGGGACTGGCCCTTAGTTTAGGTCAGTGTTTCGCAATTTTGCTCAACATGGTATCATCTGACCTGGAGCTGGACTTGCTGGGTCGTCCACCTGAGGGAAGATTACCTAAAGTCCTCCATGGTTTCAGCCTTAAAACTTATCCTGCACCGATTTGCAGCAATAAGACTGATCTTTTCAGTCTTTTTCTCTTGGTAAACTCTGCAGCAGCCGCTTTAGTGAGTAGTCGAACCTTGAGTTGAATCAGTTCACAGCACCTTGGTCTATAAACCCAAGAAGGTGTGCTAAATAATACTAGCTCGCTGTGTTCTCCACACCGTGGCCATAAAACAAGGCTTCCAGTGCCAGAGGTCCCGAGCAGCCGCTGCAGAGCAAGTTCACGGCACCCCCGGTGAATCCACCTCCACACAACTGCAACTTATTGGACATTTCTATGGTAAGGGCTTCATTTGACCTGCAATCTTTCCTTTTTTTTTTTAGAACCATGAGCAGGTTGAGGATGCACCTTTACGGCTCCTAATATGGCAGGAATTCAGGCTTCCTAATGAGCTGCAGGAGCGTTGTCCCCACCTGCCATCAATTCATGCTGATTTGTTACCAGATGATCAATTTTAGGAATAAAGCATCTATACTTGAACATTTATCTGGTCTTATTAAGCTCACTGCATTGTTTTACCTACATATATGTTAAAGGGGACCTATTATGGCATTTCATGTATATTTTAAACAGGCCTTGAATGTCTTAAAAACAATCTAAAGCTTGTTTTTTCTACATAAAACAGAAATTCAGCCGGTGGGCCATGTCTCTAGTCTTACCGCTTCTAGCCTCAGAATCTGTGAGGGATTCTAGGGGCGGGGCTATGATAATGAGGCTCTGCGCTGATTGGCTGCCTGAATGACGTGTAGCAGGGGAGGGAACAAAGCCTCTCCGACCAGAGCAGCCGGCTGCGTACACAAAGCATGTCCCATGAGAGAAGCTTCTGTGACAAAAATCAGTTCCATTGCTTTATTTTTTTTCTATTGGACTGTCCTAACTGGCCGCGAGTTTAACGGTTTCAGTGTGGACAGAGAGCGTCCGATGTCACGCAGCTCGACGCGATAGTCGGAAGCTCTCATTTAGTTAGACGGTGTAAACGGATCTAAACAGGTACACCACAGTTATTTACTCAGATTCCTCATCATTTCATTTATGTTACAAGACAAATTAATCATGTTAACTGTAAAGAAATCACAACACTGAATTTTCACAAATGGCAACTTTATTGTTAAAAAAATAAAAGAACATGAGTTGTATATGTATTTGGTTGCTTTCCTCCTTCTCTGAGTTGGCAGGCTGAGGGGAGACCACTTTATAAATGTTAAAGCAAGAAAAAACCTGTTTTTCATAATAGGTCCCCTTTAATCTCGACATTTCGACTTTTTTCTCTAAATTTTGACTTTTTTTCTTGAAATTTTGACTTTTTTCTCGACATTTCGACTTTTTTCTTGAAATTTCAACTTTTTTCTCGACATTTACTTTTTTCTCGACCTTTTGACTTTTTTCTCGAAATTTCGAATTTTTTCTCGACATTTTGACTTTTTTCTCGACATTTTGACTTTTTTCTCAACATTTTGACTCTTTTCTCGAAATTGTAGTTCAACATTAATTTGGACATTTCGAGGCTGAGGGGAGACCACTTTATATATGTTAAAGCAAGAGAAAAAACTGTTTTTCATAACAGGTCCCCTTTAATCTCGACATTTCCACTTTTTTCTCGAAATTTCAACTTTTTTCTTGAAATTTCGACTTTTTTCTCAACATTTTGACTTTTTTCTCGACCTTTTGACTTTTTTCTCAGCATTTTGACTTTTTTCTCGACATTTTGACTCTTTTCTCGAAAGGTCCCCTTTAATAAAGCTAATAAAGCAGCGCCTGCTTGAAGACTAATCCCAGACCCCCAGATCATAATACTCCCCCAGCAGCTTTGCATAAAAAGGCACAGGGCACCATCTTCCCCTCTGCGTGACCTGATGTGCCCATCACTCAGCAGCCGCCAGACCTTTTTCCATTATTCCAGACTCGAGTCTTTACGCTCCTTTTGCAAATCAAAGCCCTGGCATGGTCTTCCCAGAGCTGGAGAGCTGTTTACACTTCCAATACCTGTAATTTTCTTGCTACAGTGTGTGTGGAAAAGGCTTTTAGTTTCACCGTTGGACGCTGCCATGAATTATCATGTTTATTTTCTTCTATTAGATTTCAACAAACGTGTAACTGATCTCCAATAACAAACAGTTTTCCGACCACATTTTCGTGCTCAAGAGATTGCAATCTACGGAATCGCTGCCACGTTGCTCGGGTTTGGGGGAAACCATTCGCCGGTCGCGGTAAAGCAACTCATACGGACCGATCGCAAGTCCTGATCAACGCTGCGATGATTTGTCAACCCGATCCTTGATATTTACTTACAATAAATGCTTAATCAAGATATAAGCTGCAAATACTACACTTTTATACTTTTAAACTTGCACTGATTACATCTGGCCAAACAAAAAACACATTTTGGAGATATCAATGATGGCTGTGGAGAACACATGGGTTGGTGTGCGTCTGCGGAAGGGGGGTGGGGGTAAACCACATTGCTTTGATGATTTAAAATGGAAAAATAATTAAATAAGTGTGGAATATTAATAAATCAGGAGGTGGCCATCTAGTCACGGCTCACGGAAACAAAACTCCGGCTGTGACAGCCAAATGGTCGTCCTCAAGAGAAGAGCCTGATGGGATTGATTTCATCGGCGCTACAATGGGTAACCCAATCTGGACGAAGACGGCTTCAGCCGGTGAGAGGACATTCACTGGTTAGCCGTTTCCCCCCTCGCCCTGGCCCGGCCGGCCGGCCCGCCTTCCGAAATGACTGCAGGAAATAATAGCCCGTTTGTTTAACCGTTCCCGAAACACGGCACTTGGACCTATTAAGCTACACGGAAAAGAGAGCACAAACCTGCTTTTTATCACAGGAAAATAAAGGAGACACACTGTAGCTCCCTCCGCGACATTAACCACATCCCCCCCTTCCTCTAGTCTTACACCTTATCCACTTGTAAGCAGCTCTTAATGTGGTGTTGGGATCCCGGGAGCCGAGGGCCGGGCTCAGGGGGCTTCGGCAGGGGAGATTCAACACATACAATGGGGGTATTATTGGTTGAAACCCCCAAGTTGGCCCCTACCAGCTTGTATTTGGTACGTGGGTCCTGACTGCATCATCAGGGTGGTGAATGACGACTCCTTAGTCTATATTTACACAGACTGGAGAAAGACCGAGAAGTCTGGCTAATCTCCTCCCGAATGGTAACATACTGTATATTCAGCCATCGATCAGACATAATCTACTGTCTAAATGTAACATCTATGAAATCCCAACGCCACTATCTGGGGCTTTCAAGAGTTAATCATAATAGAAGCACATTATAAATTAGTATTTGCCATCGTTTAAACACCATTTCCCAACCGTAATGCGTCTAGCCTGTATCGGGTCAAGGCCCTCATGCGAGCGTGTTTTGTCGCAGGTATAAAAGAATAAAATCACAGAGGACAATTTGAATGTAGAAGTTATTTAAAGGGCACCTATTATGAAAAACGTTTTTTCTTGTTTTAACATATATAAAGTGGTCTCCCCTCACCCTGCCAACACACAAAAGATGAAATCCCATGAATTTCTGCAGGGTCTGTACTAGGGCTGGGCGATATGGACCAAAAGTCATGTCTCGATATTTTCTAGCTGAATGGCGATACTCGATATATATCTCGATATTTTTTCTGTGCCTTAATTGGGGTTTCCCCCAAAGCATTATAGCATAGCATCTCTGTTAGCTTCATTTTTTTCTGAGGCAAACCCTTAAAAAAAGTCAGTTTTAATACAAAGCCTCGTGCCAAATGTCACACAGGTTCATTTATTAACAGAGGTCTGCACAATATCAAAATGTATAAAACAAATGAAATAAAAATAAACTGCCTGCATATATAGAATAAAAATGCTTCTTGAATAAAATAAAACAAATATCCCTTTCCTGCATAACAATTAAATTAAAATACACACTTTCCGATTTTCCTTTTATTAACATCGTCTTGACTAATAAATCCGATTTAGATTTAAAATCGATTAATCGCACAGCTCTAGTCTGTACCCCCGCCCGGCTGAATCTTCCAGTGTCATGTGACTTCTACGAGCCGTTCAGAATCTGCTCCCGTCGTTACGTAACGACAGGAGCTGCTGAAACCACGCCCACAACTAACTCCGCCGGCCAGAGCTTCCGCCATTTTTCCGTAGCGGTGTATTATGGAGCCAAATCAAGGCCAAAAGTTTTGCTAATTTGAAAATAAAATTTGAACCTGAAAATTCTTTTTTACAGTTTCAATTTTATTTTTTTCAGTATCAGATCTTTTTTTCAGTTTCAAATCTTTTTATTTCAGTTTCAAATCTTTTTTTCAGTTTCACATCTTTTTTTTTCAGTTTCACTTCTTTTCTTTTCAGTTTTCAAATTTTTTTTCAGGTTCAGACTTTTGGCCCCGATCTGGCGTGGGGGGCGTGGCATCAACTGAGAGGGGCGTGGCATCATGAGTGACAGCGGAACAGAGAAGGCGGGGGACGTTCCTCAGTCCTGTTGCCTTCAGGAAACGTAGGTTGCAGAAGTTATCAGTAGAAGTTTGATTCAACACTGCATATACACCATATTCACGTGATTGGCAGTGGAAAAAACTGATATTAGTGACACATTTCTGTTTGAAAAGCTGATAACTTCTGCAACCTACGTTTCCTGAAGGCAACATGACTGAGGAACGTCCCCCGCCTTCTCTGTTCCGCTGTCACTCATGATGCCACGCCCCTCTCAGTTGATGCCACGCCCCCCACGCCAGATCCGGGCCAAAAGTCTGAACCTGAAAAAAAAATTTGAAACTGAAAAAAAAAGACGTGAAACTGAAAAAAAAAAGACGTGAAACTGAAAAAAAAGACGTGAAACTGAAAAAAAGATTTGAAACTGAAATAAAAAGATTTGAAACTGAAAAAAAGATCTGATACTGAAAAAAATAAAATTGAAACTGTAAAAAAGAATTTTCAGGTTCAAATTTTATTTTCAAATTAGCAAAACTTTTGGCCTTGATTTGGCTCCATAGTGTATCGCGTCATTCAGGCAGCCAATCAGCACAGAGCCTCATTATCATAGCCCCGCCCACTCAGAATCCCGCATAGATAATGAGGTTAGAGAATGGGAAGATAAAGACATGGCTCAGAGACTGAATTTCTAATTTATTTAGCAAAAACAATCAAAACTTGTTTTTAAGACATTCAAGGCCTGTTTAAAATAGGTATTAGATGCCATAATAGGTCCCCTTTAACCTGTTTACAAAAAAAAAGGCCCGAGTGCTTATTTTTTCACCTTGTCATCTCTGAAGTCAGTAATTTATAGCTGTCAGGAAGTCCCCAGAATCGCTCTCATGCCCCCCCCGCCCCCCGCCCCCCCCGCCCTGAACGACATGGGAAAAAAAGAAAACGTGTCTCCGGTCAGATTGGGGGTGGACTGGGTTCAGGGAACGTCACACCCATGAAAATGCTTTTATGTATTTCTTGAGTCAAGAGGCCACGGGGACGTCCCATCCTAAATCCTGTTGGCTGAGAAATGAAAGAGTTTCTGAGGTGGTCCACTGTCCTTCAGGTCAGCGCAGAGCCGTCTCTTTCATCCTCTGCTCTCGTGGGCGGACGGGGAGACGAGTGGGCCGGGACGAGGAGATGCTACAGTCGTTAGCACCTCCTCGTCCCCTTCCTCCTCCTCCCGCACGTTTGCCTCAGGGAGATCAGCTGAGGTCTTTCTCACCGTCGCCCTTCGCCCTTCGCCGTAGGACAACGCTAGTTTAGTTTAGTTTAGTTTAGTTTAGTTTAGTTTATTTAGCATATACAGTAAAAATAACATCACACAAATAAGTGCAGTTAAAAGAAAATGTGCAGGGAGGAACGAGCCCCCACCTAATAACATTTAACCTTTGTGCTGTCTTCGGGTGAAGGAAGGAAGGAAGGAAGGAAGGAAGGAAGGAAGGAAGGAAGGAAGGAAGGAAGGAAGGAAGGAAGGAAGGAAGGAAGGAAGGAAGGAAGGAAGGAAGGAAGGAAGGAAGGAAGGAAGGAAGGAAGGAAGGAAGGAAGGAAGGAAGGAAGGGAGAAAAGAAGGAAGGAAGGGAGAAAAGAAGGGAGGGAGGGAGGGAGGGAGGGAGGGAGGAAGGGAGGAAGGAAGGAAGGAAGGAAGGAAGGAAGGAAGGAAGGAAGGAAGGAAACAAGGAAAGAATGTACAAGGGGAGAAAAGAAGGAAGGAAGGGAAAAAGAAGGAAGGGAGGAAAGAAGGAAGGAAGGGAAAAAGAAGGAAGGGAGGAAAGAAGGAAGGAAGGGAGAAAAGAAGGAAGGAAGGAAGGAAGAAAGGAAAGGAAAAAAGAAGGAAGGGAGGAAAGAAGGAAGGAAGGAAAAAGGAAGGGAGGGAAAAAAGAAGGGAAGGAAGGAAGGAAGGAAGGAAGGAAGGAAGGGAGGAAAGAATTAGGTCATTTTGACCCAAAGACAAGGGTTAACAATATAGTTATGAGGATACAAAATCGTAAAAAAAAATAAAATAATACATCATAAAAATTGCATGCAGAACATGAATGAAAATAAAAAAATGACTGTTGATCATGAAAATATGAATATTCTGCTGAACAAGTGGCAACACAGAATATGAAATACAAAAGAAACATTAACAGTGGGAAAAGCAAGAGCTGTCTCGGCTACACGGTTGAATTAAATGTTCTCTTGAGCAACTTTTGGAGATGGATAGGGACCTACAATGGTTTGCAATCTGGTACCAACTATTCCAGACTTTGACACCTCTATACCTAAACAGAAATGGGCTTCTAGATTCCATTTACATTTAGGCGGATGTTGAGTAAGAATGATCGTCTCATCCCTCCGTCCTCTCCTTATCCTCTCAGCTTCACCACTCGTTCCCTCCGTCACTCACTTCCCCTCCTCTCCCTCCCCGGGCCTCCGAGCTGGACCGCGTTCCCTTTGGCTTTCCTTTCTTCCTTCCTCAGTTCCTCCACTAATAGCTCCCTTGTTCCTGGCGAGCCGGGGCTGCCAGTTGAGCGGTCATTCGTGGAAGATTCATTTGTGGCACGGTAATTGTAAACAGACAAAAGAGACAGAGTGGGACGTTTGAACAGACGGAGCAGTAGGAGGAACTCTCCACTGTATCTTATTCTTGGACATCATCTTAGCTTTTCTCTCTCTTTCTCTCTCTCCCTTTCATGTCTTTATTTTATTTACTACAAATCCAGCTGCTTCTATCTCCAGATCTCCCGTTTACTATATTATTTACCTCTTATCATTTAGAGACCATTAATACTAGGGTAATCTGTGTCTTGTTGTTCTATCAAATGTTGCATGGAATTACGTGACACCTTCAAGCCTACTTGAAGTTTTGCTTTCAAGAAATTGAGTTTGGTTCATTTTTAATCTTTTTCGGCCCCTAAAAGAATTTAATTCTCAGGTTTTATACAGTGTATATTCAGTATATCAGGATATAAAGGAAAAAGGATTCAAAAAAATTCCAGAGACCGTCAAAGTTGGTAACTTTCTGCAGGAATGACAATGTCGAGAAAAAAGTCAAAATGTCGAGAAAAAAGTCAAAATGTTGAGAAAAAAGTCAAAATGTTGAGAAAAAAATCAAAAGGTTGAGAAAAAAATCAAAAGGTTGAGAAAAAATTCGAAATTTTGAGAAAAAAGTCAAAATGACAAGAAGAAAAGTCAAAATGTCGAGAAAAAAGTCGAAATTTCGAGAAAAAAGTCGAAATGTCAAGAAAAAAAGTCGAGATTTCGAGAAAAAAGTCAAGCGTACTTGAAGTTTTTGCTTTCAAGAAATTGAGTTTGGTTTATTTTTAATCTTTTTCGGCCCCTAAAAGAATTTAATCTCAGGTTTTATACAGTGTATATTCAGTATATCAGGATATAAAGGAAAAAGGATTCAAAAAAGTTCCAGAGACCGTCAAAGTTGGTAACTTTCTGCAGGAATGAATGGGAATATATGGGAATGTTTACTCGACATTTGCACTATTGCAGGTTTGGCTGAAGTTAAAAGCGAAAAAATTACAAAATTAAAGCTGCAAGCAGCGATGAACGGGCCCCCGTACCCTTGTGCACGTTCAGGCTGCAGTGGAAGCTTGTATGACTTGATGTAGATTCTTCAGTCCTGGACATTTAGCGGATGAAACCACCCACGACTCTATATCAAACCATTCAAAAGTTATGTCAGAAAGTAGGAACTATCAGATGAAATATGGAACAATCAGATGAAGGGGGTGCGCTTTTTAGCGTCTATCGTCGCCACGGTAACGCTTTTGAATGAAAAAAGTAATGTGCATCGTCGCAGGTTGGAGACGCACATTTTGATGTATAACACACCTGGGTGCTGGTTACGGTTCGGGCCGTATTAACTGCCGAAGGAATGGCATAAATTGCGCCAAAATGACATGATTAATTCAAAATGGCCGACTTCCTGTTTGGTTTCGGCCATGGCGCCAACAGACTTTTCTTTAAGTTGCGACATGATACAGGTGTGTACTGATTTTCGTGCATGTACGTCAAACCGTATTGTGGGGCTTGAGATACAAAGTTTTCTAAGTGGCTGTTGAGCCATTAGGCCACGCCCATTAATGCAAACCATTAAATATCACATTTTTCACCAGGCCTGGCTTGGTGCAAAATTTGGTGACTTTTGGGGTACGTTTAGGGGGGAAAAAAGGCCCTCATTTTGTCGGAAGAATAAAGAAAGAATTCCTACAGATACAATAGGGCCTTCGCACTGTCAGTGCTCGGGCCCTAATTAAAACAAAAAATTTAAAAACTCATAATTTTAGTACCATATCTAATGAAAATTTTGTTGGATTTCCACTCTGTGCACTCCCTGAACACAGACTACATCTAGAATCCTGCAAACCAGATTATTTGAGCCACAGTCAGTCAAAAAGTTATTTGTTACTGTTTAAGTGTAACTAACAAATACTATGTATAGTAGCTAGGGATGGGCGGTATGGACTAAAAAATTTATCACGATAATTTCTGGCATTTATATAACGATAAAATGAGGATAAAAAAAATACCAATTCAACTCCATCTTTTCAACTATAAATCTATCACGCTCTCAGATCCGCCAAAAACGTAATCAACGGGAATTTATCCTTTTTTCTTCTTTCTTTCTTTCTTTCTTTCTTTCTTTCTTTCTTTCTTTCTTTCTTTCTTTCTTTCTTTCTTTCTTTCTTTCTTTCTTTCTTTCTTTCTTTCTTTCTTTCTTTCTTTCTTTCTTTCTTTCTTTCTTTCTTTCTTTCTTTCTTTCTTTCTTTCTTTCTTTCTTTCTTTCTTTCTTTCTTTCTTTCTTTCTTTCTTTCTGGCTCATTTCCTCCCTTCTTCCCTTCATCTTTTCTCCCTTCCTTCCTCCTTTCCTTGTTTTCTCCCTTCCTTCTCCCCTTTCCTCCCTTCCTTCCTTCTTTCCTTCACATACGTTGTGTGTCAATTTAACGCAGAACCATAAATCAGCTTTACACAAAAACGTCATCAATGGGAATTTATCATTTTTACCGCAAGATGACAAATTCTTACCGTGAGGAATTTTTTTGACGGTTTATCGTGAACGGTAAAATATCGCCCATTCTTAATAATAGCTGGCTGCCCCGTTAAAGGGGAACAAACTACACGCGAGCTTCCGGACTTCTCTTATTTTATATGACACATATGCTCCTTCACGCACAGCAAGAAGGTTCCTGGTTTGAATCCCAGTCTGGCCTCTCTGTGGGACGTGTGCCGGTTCACCACGTGGACTCGTGGGCCTTCTCCTCACTCTGGTTACTGACGTGTGGCTATTATTCAAATTCCCAGAGGAAGTTGCTGGAAGATTTTCCACAACGCCTCCCGATGCTACTTAGACGCTCATAAACTAAAATAACTGAACGTCAAATGAACTACAATAAATTACATATTACATTTCTTAAAAAATGAAGATGATAAGTTCCAGTTTAGACCTTTTGCTGGTCGGAGGCTACAGTAGGTGTGTGTTACTGTTCGCCAAGCAGGAAATACTGCTATTGTTGTTGTTTTAAGTTCCTGGTCAGATGAATAAGCAATGAGAGATTTCAAAGTTAGAACCCATTTATCATTTTAAATGTTTCAGTTTATGACAGACAATAAAAAAAAAGACTAAACAAGTATGGCGTGTTTAGAAAAGTTGCCCGAACAAAGGCTCTGTTCTGTAAATAAAAATAACATGGCAGCAATGTTTAGGTTTGCAAACTCGCGTCTGAACAAACCACCAGACATCTGGAACAGCGCGCTCAGACTGAAGTGGGATATTCAGCCATATTGGTCAGCACCAAAGAAAAGAAAACATATCAGCGAAGCTTAGAAAAACTGTCAACCGCACATTTTTTGTTCGGTTTATTTATTTATTTATTTATTTATTTATTCATTCCCCGACACAAAACATCTTGCATCTCAAACTGGCAGAAGATGAACTTACGACGTGTGTGAAACAAAAAATAGTCCTAGGCCTTTAATTAAAATCAGTCAGCTCTATTTTTGACTCGACCATAGTTTAGTTTAGTTTATTTATTTAGCAATACAAGACAAATTGGACAATAAATGTACAAAAATTGAAATAACATGCAAGGAAAGGAAGAAGCCTGGTGGCTTATATACAATCCTTTCCATATATGAATAAAAAACTAAACAAAAGCTTGGAGGGGGAGTAAAAAAACACAAAAGAAAATGTAACTCAGATTAAATAATAAACACTACAAAGATGAAACAAGAAGAAAGTTCTTTAAATGTTTTTTGAATATTGGCAAGGATGGTGATGATTTAAGAGATTTATTGAGTGAATTCCACAACAACTTAAATACTTGACCAGTACCACGGCCGTGTCTCGTGTTATGAATACTTAATAAGATTACAGCATGACTACTGCTTACTACGGAAGAGTATTAGGGCCAGGGGGGAGAAAAAATTAAGAGTGGAAGAAGTGAAGTGAAAAAGTCGAAAAATGTCGAGATTAATGTTGAAATACAATTTCGAGGAAAAAAAAAAAGTTGAAATTTCGCCTTTTTTTTCTCAACATTTCGACTTCTTTCTCGACATTTCGACTTTTTTCTCGAAATTTGGACTTTTTTCTTAAAATTTCCTCAACATTTCGACTTTATTCATGAAATTTCAACTTTTTTCTCAACATTTCGACTTCATTCATGAAATTTTGACTTTTTTCTCAACATTTCGACTTTTTTCTCGAAACTCAACTTCAACATTAATCTCGACTTTTCGACTTTTTTCTCGACATTTCGATTTTTTTCTCGACATTTCGACTTTTTTATCGAAATTGTACTTCAACATTAATCTCGACTTTTTGACTTTTCTCTCGAAATTTTGACTTTTTTCTTAAAATTTCGATTTTTTTCTCAACATTTCGACTTTATTCTCGAAATTTCGACTTTATTCTCGAAATTTCGACTTTATTCTCGAAATTTTGACTTTTTTCTCAACATTTCAACTTTTTTCTCAACATTTCGATTTTATTCACGAAATTTTGACTTTTTTCTCAACATTTCGACTTTATTCACGAAATTTTGACTTTTTTCTCAACATTTCGACTTTTTTCTCGAAATTCAACTTCAACATTAATCTCGACTTTTCGACTTTTCTCTCGACATTTGGACTCTTTTCTTAAAATTTCGACTTTTTTCTCAACATTTCGACTTTTTTCTCGGAATTCAACTTCAACATTAATCTCGACTTTTCGACTTTTTTCTCGACATTTCGATTTTTTTCTCGACATTTCGACTTTTTTCTCGAAGTGCACAATGCAAAAAAAATCTTCCTCCTCTAAAATATTATTTTTATTTTTCTCCTGCTTGGCCCCAATACTCTTCCGTAGCTTACCGGTAATTGGCTTGATAGAATAAACCTGATGAATTCCCCCCTGAAATGTCAGAAATGCAGAATTTTAAAAGACTTTAATAAAATGTCACATTTTCTCGCTCACTAACTTGTGCGAAACAAGTTATTTCTGTTCTAAAATGAATTTCCTCAAGTCGCCTCAGAAATGAGGAAATGTTTTTGTTGGCCAGCGGAAACGGTAAACATGAGAGAGGATGACATGTGTGTGTGTGTGTGTGTGTGTGAGAGAATCCACAAGTGCCAGGCAACCAGACATGTCCCTGACCTCCAGTGATTGCTCCCTAAAGCCCGGCTGTAAGCCATCAGCAGCTGAACAGTTGCTCTTTTCCCTGCTTTTATCTCCTTTTCCTCTGTCCCCAGTTTCGGACTCTTTTTTTTTTTCCTTTTCCTTTCCCACACTTATCTGTCCGACATGCTCGAAGTCCAGCAGTAGCTGTGAAGGGAAAAAGAGGGAAAAAAAAAACAAAAAAGAAAGTCACTGGTGTTATCAAACCCTGCGTGTTTTGGAGCTAGCAGCCCGTTACCCTTTTGACTTCTCAGCAATTTTGCTGTTACTGTTCCCAGCTGGTTTCTTTCTTCTGTTCACTTCTCAACTCAAAGGACATGTTGGCAATGTAACATCTGTGAAACATCTATCATTTGCTTAATATGAGTCTCACACCTTTAACGGGGGGCTACATGGGAGTGTTTATTCATTTCAAGACCACATACCCAACTATAAACACACCGCAGTCGGCGTCAGCTCTGCAGTGTCCTGTTCACTCCCAGTGGGCTTTTGTTGCATGCGTGCAATAAACATGACTCCGTTGTTAGGCCGTAGGTAAACATTTGCATTCAGGTAATGCATTTTCCACCCGCCATTAAGCAGAGCCCTTGCCACATATGCAAAGACTCTAGATGAATAGGACACGATTTAATCTCCATTTAATGCTGCGTTGAAGGAGCCTGCATCAAAATGGGTCTGAATGGATTCAGATTAGTGATTCACGTTAGTTTATTTGTACAGCCCCAATTCACAAAAGTCTTGAGGAGTTCAGTGAAGTTCAGTTAAAGTCAGTTGCATACTATAAAATTATCTTCCAATTAGGGCTGTGCGATTAATCGATTTTAAATCTAAATCGGATTTATTAATCAAGACGATGTTAAAAAAAGGAAAAAATCGTAAAATCGATTTTTCCTCTCGCATCTAGTCTAGTCATCTTTGTTTGGTCAAGAAGATTGTAAATGTTGTCACTTTACTAAACCCAAGGAGGATTTACAGTATCTTTCAGTTGCACTTTGAATTGAATTGAATGAATGGTTTATTTCGGACAGAATATATTGAAACATTTACATTCGTTTCACAAATAAAATAAAAGGTAAATAGAAATGTCCGAAAAAGGAGTAGGCTGAAGCCAAGGGCTTATTATAGCCTATCCTGTGCAGTGTATATCATTCGGTGGATGATATACACAAATAAGAAAAGAAATATATAAAAAGAAAACAAAGAGAGACTGTCATTGCATTATATTATATAAAAATAGTAAAACCAATAATGCAAAAAGGGGTATATAGTGTTGCTATTTTTATGTTAATTTATAATAGGCTATACCAACATAATTAACACATTTCTTTATAACTGTTTATCATTTTATATTTAAACATTTTTTTGAAAACATAAATTGAGGTACACATTCTTAAATCATTATCACAGCAATTCCACAATTTCACACCTTTCACGGAAACACAGTTTCACACTTCATTCCCAATAGGGACATTTGCTTGCTATTTTTCTTAATAAATAAAGATAAAATATTTGAAACAATTTATTCCATTGTCTTTTGTAGTTTTACCCAAAAATCGAAATCGAAAATCGGGTTTTCAGAGAAAATTTTATTTTTGTCCAAAATCGCCCAGCCCTACTTCCAATTAAATCCAGATTGTTTTAACCCCTTTATGATCTTGTTTCACTCCAATTCAGTCACAATTTATAACTTTATTCATAAACTTCCAGCAAATGATTTCATCAAAATCGCTGAATTAAACTGATGCCGACATCACAGTCTTCTCACGCACACTGTGACGTCAGAAACATGTCATTGTGAGTCCAGCTGAAATTGTAAGTTTAAAATGCATATGATCATCTTAGTTTAAGGGGAATTGAAAAAGTGCAAACGTCTCGTGTCTTTGGACTAACTCAGCCAGATGATGCTGTTGAGGTCGAGTCAATCCTCGCACGGAAACATTAAACTAGACTAGAACTGGCGTACGGGCTCTGCACGTGCTCCACGGCCCCCGCCTCAGGCTCCGACCTGGAAGTGCTGGGAGAAGCCAATACTGACTGGTGCGTGCATGTGCTTGTATTTTGGCACAATCAAACAGAAAGACAATGTCATGTAATCGGCTGACTGACAATAGCTTTGTGGGTTGAGGTTGGTATCTCCCTTTCTACTCTTTGTCCCTACAACACATGCACCAACTGGCAGCTCACGAGCATTAACTCCTGCCTCCCATTCAGCTTCTGTAACTCCATCCATCCATTTTCTAAGCTTCTGTACCCTTAAGGGCCAGTCCCAATCCCCCCCTAGTCCTACTTTTCAGCCCTACCCCTAAATTTTGCGTGTTCCCGTGAGGGCAGTGGTGTCCCAATTCCTCTTTGCATGTAGGGCTAGTGGACATAACGAGGGCTAGTGTGTATGAATCTAGCCCTTCACAGCGAGGGATTTCAGATACTGACTAACCGACCGAGGGCCAGAAAAATTTCCCAGAATGCTTTACGTCATCATTTGCAGACTGATTCAAACAAAAAAACATGGCGGACATTTCTAATTTTTAGTGAATGAAATCAATATTTTGAGTTAGTTTCTGCATAAAAATGCGTTTTGATTACATTTCTAGCGAGAAATATATATTTTACTTTCATAATATTCACTCAGTGAACGTACATAATCACTCGCTTGGTCGTTGTTGCAAAGTCTTTTCAGATCTCGCCAGAATAAAGGCTGATTTATGGTTCCGCGTTACACCAACGCAGAGTCTACGGCGTAGGTTACGCGGCGACGCGCGCCGTACGGTGTGCGCTGTAGGCTCTGCGTCGATTTAACGCAGAACCATAAATCGCCGGCGGCTCTTCTCTTCCCGAAAAGATCAGAGCAAATTTCTTAACAGGCTAATAGATAAACTAATAGATAAACTGAGCCCAGATTGGGGATCTTAACCGTTACTTTTACGCCTGAAAAAATATTAAAACTTAATAAAGTGGCATATTAACAGCGCTACAGCGGAAATTAAAACAGCTTTTAGCTCTGGGCTTCCTGATATGGTGTGTCAGGAACTACGCAGTCGCTTACGTACCCGAACATAAACCACCTAGTGACGTAGCAAGTGGTGTCCCAATCCCTAGGGAAGATTATAAGGACCCTAAAGTTTGTGGCTTAATTTTTAGGGCTAGTGGTAGAAAGTAGTGGGTGTATTGGGATTGGCCCTAAGACTCAATTCACACTGAAGGTGCATCAGTCCTGGCACGAACGAGTAGTAGAAAAAGAGCACGTTGCTCCAAACCTTCACCCCACTGGGTGCTTGTAATATCAGGAATTCTTTCTCTCTCTTTTACATGCACCAAGGAAGAGGTGAATTAAAGAGTGAGAGTTTTGTCATTGTTCTTTGGCATGAATGATCAAAATTATTTTCACAACACAATGCAAGCTAGGCTTCTACTGTGGTTGTTAAACTTTATTTAAAAGCAAAATGAAGGGAAAGCGAGAAGAGGAATGAGTCTGGCTGCTTTTCTGCACCCTCTCGGCCTGTGCTGCCCTTGATTACGGAGTATGGTTTCTCTCAAGACAAACACTGCACTCTAAATGCAGCATGGCCAATTGGTCCAATCCTTAATTAAGGCAGAGGGAAAAACGGAGAGAAACCAATTAGGAGACGGAAGCCACTAATTAAAAGCTGCATGCCCTACAGATTGCATCAATTTTATTTTCTTTAGCGATGGCCAGAGCCATAATTTGAGAGCTGGCTCGTATGCCAGTTTGCATTCCAGGACGGCTGCCTCCTGGGTTTGAAAAGCCCGTTGCACAGACGCAGCACTGTCCGTCCACCTCTCTCCCCTTGTTGATTGTTCAGGATGAAGAAAACAAAACCCAAAATGAAAAAAGTTTGGAAAAATCCTGGAGACTATGCTCCATTCAGAGTAGATGAGAAAGCATGACATGCTTCCTGTATTAGGTTGCAGGGAATGCTGCCAATACATTTTGGTGTGTTGTGAATCGGAGATTGCATTATGCTCAAGTGGTTTGGGTGGTTAACCGATGAGCTTGCTTTGGAAGGCTTCGGGGAAATGTTGAGCACCTGAAGAAAGCCACAGGGCTGCTCTGAGCGGCGAACAAAGGGCTCGGCCTGCGTTGGGGAAATGCTGTTCACTTGGGGAAAGTCACCCAGAGCACTTGTCTTTGGGTGGTATTTTTATTTTTTATTTATAATAATAATGAATTCAACTTGTAACGCACTTTACATTCAATGAATCTCAAAGTGCTACACTTAGACCATTATTCATTCATACACATTCTCTCCGGTGGTGGTAAACTACATTTGTAGCCACAGCTGCCCTGCAGACATACGGAAGCGTGGCTGCCATATCGCACCAAATGGCCCCTCCGACCACCACCAAACATTCAAACACATTCAAACACATTCACACTAGGGGTGTGCAAACAAGGGTACCACACGATTCGATTCGATTTCGATTATTGGAGCTTCGATTCTTCGATTCTTCGATTATAACGATTTTCGATTCGATTATTGGTGCCATGATTCTTCGATTATTTTGATTTTTAATGCTTTTTTCCATACAAGATTGATTTTGTCTTCATCTGTGGCTACATTTGTAAATAAATAGCCAATCAATTAACTCAGTTCCTCTAACAACACTCATTAAGTAAATAACAAGGTTTTTTGAACATTTGACATGTATTTTTCAAAGACACAAATAATTTATTTTATGACTATATAAACATTTGCTTTTTGACTTACTTAACTTTGACCAGGGAAAGCTGCACTTGCATGAGAGCGCCCTCTATTGGTGGAAAATACTGAAAACGGTCAAGCCCTGGATTTAATGAGTTCATTAATTCAAGTAAACAAGATATGTAAACATATCTGCCATATTTCAAGTGAACAATAAGAAATGTGCATTCTTGAAAATGAAATTATTCAGCAGCTTATTCAGTCTGGAATCTGGATAGGATAACTTAAAAAAAAAAAGAAAAAACAAATTAATTAATCGATTCCAAATCGTCACGTGACGCATCGCGATGCGTCGACACATCGATGAATTGCACCCACCTCTAATTCACACGGGGCAAGGTGGGTAAGGTGTCTTGCCCAAGGACACTACGACAGCAAACTGGGACAGAGCGGGATTCGAACCGCCAACCTTCCGATCATTGGACAACCCGCTCTACCACCTGAGCTACTGCCGGATTTTCATTTAATTTCATTTCATTTATTCTTTATTTCATTCAAAAAAATAAAAAAATTCAATACAAATACAAATGTTCTTAAATTGTGAATGAAAAGAGAGCAGAAAGAAGAAGAATCTTATCTGATCTGCCCCTTTTTCCAAGAAATAACTTCACAAATATCATAAATTAAAAAAAAAAAACAAAAAAAAAAACAACAACTAAGTGAATAAAAAACTAAAGTAAAATAAAATTACCGCCGTCTATGGGTATGTAAATCAAACTTAACTAACATATTTCATTATATTTACTTAACATACAGGCTTTAATTGTTCTTTTGAATGTAATGTTTGATTTGGATTCTTTGTTTATTCAGATTGTTCCATAAACTGATTCCTTTCACAGAAACACAACGTTCCATCAATTTAGTCCTGAATCTTGGTTTTTTTTAAATCTCTGTTCCTTTTAAGTTATACTTGCTTTTTCTTTTTTCAAATCTTTTCTGAATGTTGATTGGTAAAGTTTTTTTTATGAGCTTTAAACATAATTTGCAGAATACTATAGTCTACTAATTCATGAAATTTCAACAATTTTAACTGAAGGAATAATGGATTTGTTGGATCTCTATATCGTTTTCTACTGATTATTCTTATGGCTCTTTCTTGCAGAATGAAAATTGATTGAATATATGTTTTACAGGCCGGATTTCATTTATCCTTTATTTATCCAGGAAAATCCCATTGAGATACAATATTTCTTCTGCCAGGGAGTCCTGCTCAAGATGGCAGCAGAAAAATACATTTAGTTTCATATAAAAGAAAATACATACAAGGACAAGTAACTTTACAAAAAAATAAAAAAAATTCAAAACAAGAAACAAACAAACATAAAACATACAAGGATCAGAAAGCTAAAAAGAATTAATGACAAATCCTGGCACTTGATTAAAAACAATGACATTGTTCTGTGAAAACTGATTTTAACATATGTTTGAACATGTTAAAGGAGCTTGAGAGCGGATTGTGGCAGGATTTATGAAAAAAATTCGTATATGTTTTAAGTTTTCTAATAATAATGTCAGATGAAGCGTTCCAAACCAAAAAGAATGATTCCTCTAGTGTATCTCTCCGTTGCCTTGAACAGGCTGTGTGCTGCAAAATGTGCTGCAATTCGGTCCTGAATTTCCTGCGCTGTCCTGCGGATGTGACGTCACATGACGCTGCATGCACGTTCTCCCCGTTCTCCCGTGCCGGCTTCACTGTTGACTGCAGTACCCCCGACGGCCGTCGTGGTGAAGGGTGGCGCTAGAGAGTCTCATTTCTTAAAAGGAGCCTCATGCTCCTTTTAAAAGAAGGTGAGCAAAAAAGTTGCGCGAAGCAGCATTTGTTTTGAATTTGGATACAGGAAGAAGAAACTGAAATTATGGGAATTGCGTCATGATGTTCTCCGTGCGTCGCTGGTTTGATCGAGATATCCTGAATGATTAATCACCATGTAAACGGAATATTCAGAATGTTTCAGTTACCGGAATATTAGCAATAACCTGAATTTTGACTGCATGTAAACGTAGTCATAGATACTCACAGTGGATCCAGTTGATTTTTATTCTTATTTTATTATACAAAAATGTATTCCGGCATTTGAAATGTATATATAGATATATTTTTACATTTTTTTGCAGAACTGGAGACATAAAAGAGAGGAAACGCGCCATCAGGCAGATTCATGACAAACAGTTTTCCGTGACTCCGTGTCCCAGCGGCATTCGTCCCGCTCCGTCAAAATACACAACAGTGTCCCGACTCCTCTTGTTATTGCTTCCTCCTCAGAAGTTAGCACAAAGAAGGAAGATTTAGCACCCCGACGTCAAGGTTTCATTTCATCCTTTTTGTTAATTATGGAGAGAAGAGCAAAGGAAAAAAAATAAGAGGAAGCAACTTAGACCTCGTCTCTTTCCTTTTATTCCACCTAATGGTTTTTCCAGACCTCAAATGCAGAATTGTGACCTTCCCTCTTTTTTCCTGTACCCTACACCTTGGATTTCAGGAAATGTACAAAACAGGATAGCACGGCACAAAGTATTTCTTGTGTCAGTTTTCCTTTTTCTTTTTTTTTTTTTCAGAGAGCCAGAAAACACTTGAGAGTCTAATGACATCAGCAGCCAAGGTTGCCGTGTTTTCCCTTGTTTGTTTTCGCCTGTAGTTTTGTCTGCGCCGTATTGAGACCTGAGTCTGTGATGTGATTGTTCAGCAATACCCGGACCTGGAACCGTATATCAGGACCGAGGAGGCCGTAATAATAACAGCCACTGACTGATATGCTGAGATAGCAGTCACCGCCTGGTCTCGCAAATAAAATGTGTTATAGTTACAATCACCCACAAGTCAAAATCATTGTAGTGTCGCACTAAAAGCACATAAATCCTACCTGGTCATTTTGTAAATTGACCGTTGCGTGAGGCCGCGTTCTTCCAATTCATGCCAGCTTGCAAGTATATATTTAATAACATTTCAGTTGTGGAATTAAAAAAAAAAAGTAGTTTTATTGCACCATAAAACCCTCTCATACCTTCCTATAAATGTTTTAGAGCGTGCAATAACATCAGTTTTGGGAACTTTTAACGCAATGCAAAATGTTTAGACATGAAATGTAAATGTAGGCTTGTAGGAATTTTGAAGCCTAGAAAATCCTAAAGTTCTTGTGCTTTGGACCAGCATAGCTGCTATAAGCTGCAGCTCTTTAAGGAGCATTTCTGCATCCAGTAAACTTCTCTGCTCATCAGAATTAGTTAGAAGATCCAGCTCTTTGCAGGACTCAGCACTGAGTAAGCTGCATGCAAATAAATTAAAGCTGCAAGCAGCGATGAACGGTCCCGTGCACGTGCAATTTTCACCAATAAAGGTCAAGGACTCAAAACTAAGTCCGATGACACCACCCATGACTCTTTATGTCAAACCATTCAAAAAATATATCAGAAAATAGGATCTATCAAATATGGACCAATCAGATGAAGGGGGGGCGCGCTTTATTGCGTCTAGCGTCGCCACGGTAACGCTTTTAAAAGAGAAAAGTAATGCCCATCGTCGCAGGATGGAGACGATCATTTTGATGTATAACACACCTGGGTGCACGTTACGGTTCAGGCGAAGAAGCGGCTGAAGAAATGGCATAAATTTCGCCAAAATTACACGATTAATTCAAAATGGTCGACTTCGTGTTCGGTTTCGGTCATGGCACCAAGAGACTTTTCTTTAAGTTGCGACATGATACAGGTGTGTACTGATTTTCGTGCATGTACGTCAAACCGTATTGTGGGGCTTGAGGCACAAAGTTTTCTAGGGGGCGCTGTTGAGCCGTTAGGCCACGCCCATTAATGCAAACCAGTAAATATCACATTTTTCGCCAGGCCTAGCTTGCGTGCAAAATTTGGTGACTTTTGGGGCACGTTTAGGGGGGAAAAAAGGCCCTCCTTTCGTCAGAAGGATAAAGAATAAATTCCTACAGATACAATAGGGCCTTTGCACTGTAAGTGCTCGGGCCCTAATAAATAAATACATTCTAGCACTTGCATGGCAGCAGCTGTGTCCAACTGGACTCTCATCAGTCTGACCAGCACTGATCCAGCTGGACCTCCTATGTGATTTCTTGCTTGTGTTCTCTCAGATGTAAGACGCTTTGGATAAAAGTGTCTGCTTAATGACAGTAATACTAGTAGTATAATTATGTAATCTATTCTGTCGTGAAACTGTTGGCAGTTAATGCATGTCAACATCATGCACACTGATTCTTGGTTACGCATCCTAGTGCTTTTTTGATGCCGTACACAGAATTAGTCCGGTTCCTCTGGATTCAACTTTGACTTCCTGGGGCAGTACCAACGGACTCGGAAGAAACTGCCTCTGGACGCTATTGGATAGGCTTGACACTAGTCAGATGAATGAGGGACAAGACTAGGCTGAGTACCCCACGGGAATAAAATACTTTTTCTGATTGGTCGATATTTGATAGATCCTATTTTTCTGCCATAACTTTTGAATGGTTTGACATAAAGACATGTGGGTGGTGTCATCGGTTTTGAGTCCTTGAACATAATTGCTGCAAATTAGCCCCACCCCTTCATCTGATTGGTCGATATCTGATAGTTCCTACTTTCTGCCATAACTTTTGAATGGTTTGGTATAGAGCAGGGGTGTCCAAAGTCGGTCCTCGAGGGCCGGTGTCCTGCATGTTTTAGTTGTCTCCCTGCATCAACACACCTGATTCAAATTAACGGTCGTCACCACCTTGTCATCAAAGTCTGGATATTTCTGATGACCAAGCTCCTTGTATCACGGTTTGATTTAAAAAAAGGGACACATCTAAAACTAGGTCTAGGTCAGACATAGTTACATGGAAAATGTCACTGACCAATGCACTTTTTGTACAATGTTTGTGATGCATATGGTTCATTGTTTTACATGGAGCTGCTTAAAAAAAAGGCATCTTAAGTTAGTTTTTACAAGGGTAAAGTTGGGGACTACATTGTGTTTGTATTTATGAAGGAATGTTACATACAGGTCAAAAGCTTTTTTTGTGGAAAGTTGAATAAACATTGGCATAAAGCAGCATATTTGTCCTTCCTCATGTTGTTAACAATACAAAAAATAAATCACAAACAAATAAAGTGCACATGTAACAGCAGCAAGTGTGACTCAACCTAACTTTGACAGCCCTAATATATACAGAGGTGGGTAGAGTAGCCAAAAATTGTACTCAAGTAAAAGTACTGTTACTTCAGAATAATGTGACTCTAAGTAGAAGTAAAAAGTATTCATCCAAATAATTACTTGAGTAAAAGTAAAAAAGTATGTGGTGCAAAAACTACTCAAGTACTGAGTAACTGTTGAGTAACGTCTGATTTATTTTTTTAACACAACCATTCAAACAGACAAAAGTACAAAATAATCATCTTCAGGCAAATTAAATCAATAAAATAATAAATTAAAATAATCTTAAAGTAAATTCAAGTACTTTAATAAATAATAAAATAAATTAAATAATAACAGAATAAAAAATAAATTAAGCACAAGTAGCACAAAATTTCATGCCTTTTGTACTTTTCTTTTTTAACCAGAACTAGAATAAGCCCATGAACTCATAGAAACTCTGTGTGTGTTTGAGTCTGTGTAAATGTGACAAAAAACATTCAAAAACAAACATTTTTCCCAAATAATCACTCAGTGATGTCATGAGATTGACCCGTACGCAGATTTAAAGGGATAAAAGAAAAGTAACAGCTCAACGTAGCCTAATGTAGCGGAGTAAGAGTAACAGTTTCTTCTTCACAAATCTACTCAAGTAAAAGTAAAAAGTATAGTGATTCAAAACTACTCCTAAAAGTACAAAATTTCCCAAAACTTACTCAAGTAAATGTAACGGAGTAAATGTAACTCGTTACTACCCACCTCTGTATATATATATTTATATGCATTTTATTCCCACTGCAAACTAAATGTATGCACCAAGCTTTCTCTCCCGTGTCCTGCGTGTATTTTTAGTGCAAACGTGTTTACTGCCAACAGCTGGTCACCACCAGCACGTGTCACTATTTTCAGTCTCACCATGACTTTGCTGCGTCCGCGGTCCCGACCCCGCTCTCCACGTCCCTTACCATTCTGCGTTCTGCAAGTGTTTCTGGTTCTCCACAATCAAGGGGGTATTATCTATCTTCCGGGGAGAGAAGGGGGGAGAAAAAAGCAAAAAAAAAGAAAAGCAAAGCAACCCACTAATTTAAGATTGACTTGATTGAGCTTGGAGGCAGAAGGGATATAAACCCACATCCGCTGAAAACCAGGGATGCTAATTCTAACCATAACACAGCTAACATATGTTTTGCTCTCCCCAAGCGCTGATTTGAGACCTGCGCGAGGCCCGGGCTCCGATCCTGCTGCCTTTTCCACTGCAGCCGCTGCAAAGGACCATTCTTTCTTGTGGCATGTTCTGTGGGTATTGGCCCACCATGTGTATATTTATAGAGACTGGGTCATGACACATGTACATGGACGGCTTGTTCTTTCTTAAGTTATTTCTTAAGCCGGGTTTGCCAATGCCCTTAATGTTTTTCTAACTGTCAGCGTAGACGTTTTAATATAGCATAATTCATTTTCAGGATGTTAAACCTTAATTTAACAGAATTTGTCAGGAACCTTGTATAAACGTCTCGGTGAATTTGGAGTAAGAAGGAGGCTCTTTGTGGCACATTTGGCTGCACGCTTCCACGTGCAGGTCCGAGAGCGACTTTTAGAAAAATCCAGTAGCTACAAACAATTTACACTAAATCCCATTATTCAGCTCTGCACTCAATCTTCACCTGCTCTGCAAAGTGGAATATTATTAAAAGTCCAACTAGTTTCCAGCAGAAATATGCTCTGAAACCATCTTTTTTTGTGTTTTTTTTAGAAGATGTAAAATATAAGTTGCAGTGAGTTTACATGCCATATAGTCCTGCCCCGTTTAGCTGCTTCTTATGGGTTGTATGAGTTATATTTACCCGAGGTCGGTATATTATTAAAAGGATTGCTCCTCCAAGATTGAAGACGCAGACTGCAGTTCAGCACAGAAACATGAACATGTACTAAAACCAATTAAAAACAAGTCCTACCATATAAAGAAGAGCTTAGTTTAAGTTTACACTGAAGGTTTGTTAGTCAATAGGTTGGTCTAAACCAGGGATCAGAAACCCAAAATGTTGAAAGAGCCATATTGGACCAAAAACACAAAAAACAAATATGTCTGGAGCCGCAAAAAAGTCTTGTATCAGCCTTAGAATGAAGACAACACATGCTGCATGTTTCTATATTAGTTAGAACTGGGGGAAGATTTTTTTTTTCATTATGAACTTCGAGAAAAAAGTTGAAATTTTGAGAAAAAAGTCAAAATTTTGAGAAAAAAGTTGAAATTTTGAGAAAAAAGTCGAAATGTCAAGATTTTTGTTAAAGTACAATCTTGAGAAAAAAGACGAAATGTCGAGAAAAAAGTTGAAATGTCGAGAAAAAATCAAAATTATGAGAAAAAAGTCGAAATGTTGAGATTAAAAAAGGAAAAAGGAAGGAACAAAGAGAAAAAAGGAAAAAAAAAAGAAAAAAGAAATAAAAGAAGAAAAAAAAGGAAAAAAGGAAAAAAGAGAAAAAAAAGGAAAAAAAAGAAAAAAGGAAAAAAAAGGTCAAATATTTTTGAAAAAGCTCCAGGGAGCCACTAGGGCGGCGCTAAAGAGCCGCATGCAGCTCTAGAGCCGCGGGTTGCCGACCCCTGGTCTAAATGCAACAAAATAATAGATTATTGTAATGAGACCAGTGTAACAGTTATAATATTGTAAATGAAGCCTTCAAATAATCCATACTTGAAGAACTTCCAGTATCTCAGATTCCTGGATTGGTTTCACTTTCAGTTTTATCATTTCCAGATTGTTGAATTAGCTTTTCACTAAGCTAACGTGGGTAATGCTGTTATTCAGTTTGATTATACGTCCACATGTGAGAACTACATCCTGACTGTAATAGTGAACGACAGCCAGAAGTGGTTATAAGTGGAGATCGATTTAAAAGACACTGACATTGGCTTGTGTCTGGTTCTCTGTGAAGATTTCATGGCTCAGCTCATCAAACTCAGATGGCACTTTACATTTGTCTCATTCCTCCTCTTTGTGCTCCCGTATTATTGTGTTTTCATACAGAAAAAAACATCTCAGTAATGCAACCTGGCAAGACATAAAAACCATTAATTTAAAAGCCATTTGTAAACTGTTTTCATCATCTTCATTGCTAATATTAAGATTTTTGTCATTTCAACTAGACAAAAAAGTTGCTTTTGGTCTGAAACCAGCAATTACTTACAGTAACTAGTGGACAAATCTCTTATTATAAGACTAGCTCACTCACTCTAATGGTCAAGAAATGGCTTTTATTAACTTGTGTGATACAGGACCTTGAATATCATTTTCATCTAATATTCAGTGTTACTTTTTATAGCTTAATTTTGACTATTTTTTCTTGTTTTTCATTAAGCTTCTGTAATTAATAGTTGTGAACTTTCCGCTTTCAGCTATCCAAGTGTTTTCTCCGTATTTCTCTCGTAAAAGTTGCTTCCCTTTGAACCTGATCTCCTGTTTTCTGGGCTGATTTGTTATTATTGAGTGTTCAGTAATTAAGATATCCAGTTAACTTTTCTCTCTTTGCTTCTTTTGTTTGTTTTTTATGTGTACGTTTCACGTACAAGACTTCTTGAAAGTGAAAAGCCTGTCAAAGTCCAACACCTCGGGCATTTATCAAGCACACAAGAGGGGTCATTATTGCAGCTTTGTCCCCCCGGCAGCAATACTAATATTCTCCAGAAAACTGCATTTAAACGCAACACAACGAGGGCTCGGACAGCATCAAAGCGAGCCCAGTAATGATAACGTTGGTCGCGGTTTAGCCCTGGAGGCCTCGCTGGCGAGATGCTTAACTGTGGCCAAACTACCAGACCAATTACTTACAAAGACAACCTTTGGGAAGAGACAGTGGAGGCCGGTGCCACAGGGACAATCCCGCTCCCTCCCAGTCACCCTCCCGCTGGGTTTAATAGCTCCAACCTAAACCTTGATCCACAGCTGGCTGAAGTCCAGAGGCTCCAAATCTCTCTTTGTGTCGCCACTTTTCCTGTCAGAGCTCACGGCTGTCTGTAGAATGGGAAGCTGACATTTTACTATGTGTTTATCGCTGGTGGTGGTGGATGAGGGAGGGTGGAGGGCTTCATAAACATACTTTTCAGATGTTGAGAAAAAAGTCGAAATATTGAGAAAAAAGTAGAAATGTCGAGAAAAAAGTCAATGTTTCGTGAATAAAGTCAAAATGTTGAGAAAAAAGTTTAAATGTTGAGAAAAAAGTAGAAATATTGAGAAAAAAGTTTAAATGTTAAGAAAAAAGTCGAAATATTGAGAAAAAAGTCGAAATGTCGAGAAAAAAGTAGAAATGTCGAGAAAAAAGTCAAAATGTCGAGAAAAAAGTAGAAATGTCGAGAAAAAAGTCAATGTTTCGTGAATAAAGTCAAAATGTCGAGAAAAAAGTAGAAATGTCGAGAAAAAAGTAGAAATGTCGAGAAAAAAGTCAATATTTCGTGAATAAAGTCAAAATGTCGAGAAAAAGTAGAAATGTCGAGAAAAAAGTAGAAATGTCGAGAAAAAAGTCAATATTTCGTGAATAAAGTCAAAATGTTGAGAAAAAAGTTGAAATGTTGAGAAAAAAGTCGAAATATTGAGAAAAAAGTAGAAATGTCGAGAAAAAAGTAGAAATGTCGAGAAAAAAGTCAATATTTTGTGAATAAAGTCAAAATGTTGAGAAAAAAGTCAAAATGTTGAGAAAAAAGTAGAAATGTCGAGAAAAAAGTAGAAATGTCGAGAAAAAAGTCGAAATGTCGAGAAAAAAGTCAAAATGTCGAGAAAAAAGTAGAAATGTCGAGAAAAAAGTAGAAATGTCGAGAAAAAAGTAAATGTTTCGTGAATAAAGTCAAAATGTTGAGAAAAAAGTCGAAATATTGAGAAAAAAGTCGAAATGTCGAGAAAAAAGTCGAAATGTCGAGAAAAAAGTCAAAATGTCGAGAAAAAAGTCAAAATGTCGAGAAAAAAGTAGAAATGTCGAGAAAAAAGTCAAAATGTCGAGAAAAAAGTAGAAATGACGAGAAAAAAGTAGAAATGTCGAGAAAAAAAGTCGAAAAGTCGAGATTAATGTTGAAGTACAATTTCGTGAATAAAGTTGAAATGTGGAGAAAAAAGGCGAAATTTCGACTTTATTCACGAAATTTTGACTTTTTTCTCAAAGTGCACAATAAAAAAAATCTTCCACTCTCAATTTTCTTTCCTCTTGCATGGCCCTGATCCTCTTCCTTACTCCTGCTTACTGTATTGAATGTTTTTTTTTTTTTTTTAAAGATTGAGCTATGGGATACTCATCTGGCATCAACCTAAACCTTGATCCACAGCTGGCTGAAGTCCAGAGGCTCCAAATCTCTCTTTGTGTCGCCACTTTTCCTGTCAGAGCTCACGGCTGTCTGTAGAATGGGAAGCTGACATTTTACTATGTGTTTATCGCTGGTGGTGGTGGGTGGGGGGCTGGGGGCTTCATAAATATACTTTTCAGGGTCTTTTTTTTTTGTTTTGTTTAGTTTGTCATGGGAAAAAAATGAGAGGAAATCATTGTATATATCCTGTAATGTTTGGAGCTCAAAGCTCAAAGGACGGCTGCAGTTTCTCAGATGAAAAACGGTTCCGTTAATGATACCAACACATCCTATTTATGTTTTCCTGTATGTATAAACGTATGGGAGGGGATTTAACACAATCATAGTCAATAAGGGAAGTGAACTAGCTCGCAGACCAACGTACTATCCATCACTCCCTAAGTATGTTGCCAAATCAGCAGAGACTTTGCTTTGCACTTGTGTCTCAGAAAAAGTCCCACCGGCTCATTCCCCCCATCTGGCCAGTGGTTTCGTGTTAAAGCTGTGAGACGAGAAAAAAGTCGAAATGTTGAGAAAAAAGTCAAAATGTCGAGAAAAAAGTAGAAATGACGAGAAAAAAGTCAATATTTCGTGAATAAAGTCAAAATGTTGAGAAAAAAGTCGAAAAGTCGAGATTAATGTTGAAGTACAATTTTGTGAATAAAGTTGAAATGCGGAGAAAAAAGGCGAAATTTCGACTTTTTTCTCGAAGTGCACAATAAAAAAAATCTTCCACTCTCAATTTTCTTTCCTCTTGCATGGCCCTAATACTCTTCCGTACTCCTGCTTACTGTATTGAATGTTTTTTTTTTTTTTAAGATTGAGCTATGGCAGTGGTCCTCAACCTTTTTTCAGTGATGTTCCCCCTGTGAAATTTTTTTTCAGCCAAGTACCCCCTAACCAGCGCAAAGCACTTTTTGGTTGTAAAAAAAAGACCTAAAACAGAGCACTGTGCCATCAGTAACTGATTTATTAAACATATTGCTGCTATGCTTCAACCACGACACCATCGTTGGTCCAAGTGATTGACAGGTGAAGCCAGGTGGCATTTGACAGGTTAGATGGAACCATCCTGGTGTGGGGGATAGTCTGCGGTTTTAGGATAATAAGTTGAATAGCCTACTCCTGAAGATAAAATTTGTTTTATGAATTTAGACTTATACTTTCCTCAATAGGGCTTGGTCGTCTTGACGTCATCACCTGGCGGAGCCGCCATATTGGAAGCTACCGTAGCTGCTCTTTGGACCACTGCGCACTGTACAGACGTGCTCCCTCTTCATTTTGTCTTAGCCTAACGGTACTTGTAATCGTTACTTCCCGTTATTCTGTAAATCATGGTAACCCATTGCTGTGTTGTAGCTGCAGCAGCTCCACACATAACAGACGTGGGGAAAAGATTGTTAATGGTTTAACTTTTCACCGCTTTCCTGCTCGTAGGCAGAACCACGGAGGCCGAGTATCTGAGATAACAGAGTAAAAGAGTCGTCGGCTCGCTTGGATCGCGGCTGTGAGACGACCAAACATAACCTTCCACAGTAAACCACAAATAAACACTCACACAGTTTTATTCCCCACTTCGCCAGCTAAACGCAGTTGCTGGCCAGCTCTCTGCGGTGCGATTAACCCCAATCTTCAGATAAAACTAGTTTGTTGAGGAAAAGATATTAACTCTTATTTGTAGCTGCAGAGGAAAAAAATAATCCAACGAGGAAAACAAAAATATTGCTCACGCCTCGGAGCCTCTTCTGCATAATATAGCGGTCAAAGAAAAGAAAAAAAGTAAGAGTAATACAAAACATGTACTGTATGTTGTACTATTATACTAATTTATTGAAACACATGGCGAGTCAAATATTTACCAAAGCAGCTGCCAAACACTCCTAAACAAGGTAGCCGGAGACGTGGGTTTTGCGGAACTGCGGCAGTAAATCCTTCTAAATAGTGGCGCTCCGACGAGGAGCTTCATTCTTTAGTAGGGATTTCATATGGATCCAAACCGTTAATAATCATTATTTTCTCCAAATGCCGGTTCCTGGCTTCCTTGTTTAAGTTATCCCGGTAAATTCCAGTTCCTTTCCGGCATTTTAACATCTTTTTTTTTTTGTTCCGTCTGTTCACTTGGTGCTACCACACTGCTACTACACTGCTGTTTATTTACACTCACGAGGCTGCCAACATGGCCGCCGCGTCCCAAAGTGCAACTTGGTGACCAAGCCCTATTATTTATGAAATATTTATTTTTAAAGGATTTTTGCATGGATGCTACTTTTTAAATATATGTATATTTTAAAATCTCACGTACCCCCTGTAGTGCCTTCACGTACCCCCAGGGGTACGCGTACCCCCATTTGAGAACCACTGAGCTATGGGATACTCATCTGGCATCCCTTAACTGGCCTGAGCACTTCTAAATGCTGTGGGGGCTCAACTTCTAACCCCAGGAAAACACATCCTATTTATGTTTTCCTGCAATGACAGGAGTTGGTAAACACCAGTGTTTACCTCCGAGCCTGTATGTCGAGCACCAAGCTTTTTAAACTTGTCTATTTAGTGTCAGCGAGACAGGAGACTTTTCAGGCACGCCTGATATTTATTGTTTGCAAGGCACCGTAAAACAATGGCTGTTTGTGGATCGGCAAAGGCAGGAAGTGTACAGTATCCTTTCTGGAAAATACACACAGCCCAGTCACTTCATTAGTCTTCCCTAGTGCAGGCGTTATGGGAGGGATTTAACACAATCCTAGTCAATAAGGGAAGTGAACTAGCTCACAGACCCAACGTACTATCCATCACTCCCTAAGTATGTTGCCAAATCAGCAGAGACTTTGCTTTGCACTTGTGTCTCAGAAAAAGTCCCACCGGCTCATTCGCCCCATCTGGCCAGTGGTTTCGTGTTAAAGCTGTGAGACGAGTCGGGCCTAATTCCTGCACACCAAAGCATTACCGTCTGCCCAGGGCCCACAGAGACAAGATGGCCACCAGGTGTCTGGTCTTCAAAGTGTTGGCATCGTTAATCATGGCCCCACCATGTCTTGTCTCACATGTGTTTCAGATATCCCAGGCTTTTGCCCCACATACACATCTCTTAATCCTTATTTCACTGGCTCTCTCCCTTTTGTGTGTCTTTATTTTGGGGCCAGTCTGTCACCCAGCTGCATTTCCTGCAGGGTTTATGTACAGTTTGGGCCCGATTGCAACCACATTGGCAAACAACATGCCATGTTAATGAAGTCACTGTGATCTAAATGGTAGGTGGAGGCCGGAGGACGCTGCTAAATCCCCCAGTAAACTGCTGTTTCACTCTAATGTGGCCACTAGGAATGGGTGATATTTTACCGTTCACGATAAACCGTCAAAAAAATTCCTCACGGTAAGAATTTGTATCTCCCGGTAAAAAGGATAAATTCCTGTTGATGATGTTTTTGTGGAAGGAAGGAAGGAAGGAAGGAAGGAAGGAAGGAAGGAAGGAAGGAAGGAAGGAAGGAAGGAAGGAAGGAAGGAAGGAAGGAAGGAAGGAAGGAAGGAAGGAAGGAAGGAAGGAAGGAAGGAAGGAAGGAAGGAAGGAAGGAAGGAAGGAAGGAAGGAAGGAAGGGAGAAAAGAGGAAGGGAAAAAGGAAGGGAGGAAGGAAGGAAAAAAGGAAGGAAGGAAGGAAAGGTGAGAAGGAAGGAAGGAAAGGGGAGAAGGAAGGGAGAAAACAAGGAAAAGAGGAAGGAAGGGAGAAAACAAGGAAAGGAGGAAGGAAGGAAGGAAGGAAGGAAGGGAGGGAGAAAAGAGGAAGGGAAAAAGGAAAGAACGAAGGAAGGAAAGGGGAGAAGGAAGGGAGAAAACAAGGAAAGGAGGAAGGAAGGGAGAAAACAAGGAAAGGAGGAAGGAAGGAAGGAAGGAAGGAAGGAAGGAAGGAAGGAAGGAAGGAAGGAAGGAAGGAAGGAAGGAAGGAAGGAAGGAAGGAAGGACGGACGGACGGACGGAAGGAAGGAAGGAAGGAAGGAAGGAAGGAAGGAAGGAAGGAAGGAAGGAAGGAAGGAAGGAAGGAAGGAAGGAAGGAAGGAAGGAAGGAAGGAAGGAAGGAAGGAAGGAAGGAAGGAAGGAAGGAAGGGAGAAAAGAGGAGAAGGAAGGAAGGAAGGAAGGGAGAAAAGAGGAAGGGAAAAAGGAAAGAAGGAAGGAAGGAAAGGGGAGAAGGAAGGGAGAAAACAAGGAAGGAAGGAAGGAAGGAAGGGAGAAAAGAGGAAGGGAAAAAGGAAAGAAGGAAGGAAGGAAAAAAGGAAGGAAGGAAGGAAAGGGGAGAAGGAAGGAAGGAAAGGGGAGAAGGAAGGGAGAAAACAAGGAAGGAAGGAAGGAAGGAAGGAAGGAAGGAAGGGAGAAAAGAGGAAGGGAAAAAGGAAAGAAGGAAGGAAGGAAAAAAGGAAGGAAGGAAGGAAAGGGGAGAAGGAAGGAAGGAAAGGGGAGAAGGAAGGGAGAAAACAAGGAAAGGAGGAAGGAAGGAAGGAAGGAAGGAAGGAAGGAAGGAAGGAAGGAAGGAAAGAGGAAGGGAAAAAGGAAGGAAGGAAAAAAGGAAGGAAGGGAAAAAGGAAGGGAGGAAGGAAGGAAAAAAGGAAGGAAGGAAGGAAAGGTGAGAAGGAAGGAAGGAAAGGGGAGAAGGAAGGGAGAAAACAAGGAAAGGAGGAAGGAAGGAAGGAAGGAAGGAAGGAAGGAAGGAAGGAAGGAAGGAAGGAAGGAAGGAAGGGAGAAAAGAGGAAGGGAAAAAGGAAAGAAGGAAGGAAGGAAAGGGGAGAAGGAAGGGAGAAAACAAGGAAGGAAGGAAGGAAGGAAGGAAGGAAGGAAGGAAGGAAGGAAGGGAGAAAAGAGGAAGGGAAAAAGGAAAGAAGGAAGGAAGGAAAAAAGGAAGGAAGGAAGGAAAGGGGAGAAGGAAGGAAGGAAAGGGGAGAAGGAAGGGAGAAAACAAGGAAAGAAGGAAGGAAGGAAGGAAGGAAGGAAGGAAGGAAGGAAGGAAGGAAGGAAGGAAGGAAGGAAGGAAGGAAAGGGGAGAAGGAAGGGAGAAAACAAGGAAAGGAGGAAGGAAGGGAGAAAACAAGGAAAGGAGGAAGGAAGGGAGAAAAGAGGGAGGGGAAAAAGGAAGGAGAGAGCGGAAGGAAGGAAGGAAGGAAGGAAGGAAGGAAGGAAGGAAGGAAGGAAGGAAGGAAGGAAGGAAGGAAGGAAGGAAGGAAGGAAGGAAGGAAGGAAGGAAGGAAGGAAGGAAGGAAGGAAGGAAGGCGGATCTGAGAGTGAGATAGATTTATAGTTGAAAAGATGGAGTTGAATTGGTATTTTTTTTTATCGTCATATTTATCGTTATCGGGATAAATGCCAGAAATTATCGTGATACATTTTTTTATTCCATACCGCCCATCCCTAGTGGCCGCGTTCATACTTGATTCTTTCTTCACATGGAAAATCACCTTCATCTCTTTCTTCCTGGTAACTTCAGCACACCTTACATACCTCGGTATCTTCATACTGTAACTCCGGGGCCTTTAATAGCTGCAGAAAGTACTCGTATAACGTTTTTTATGTAGGAACAGGAGAGGGATATTTACGACTCTGCAAACCCATGCCAAACATTTTCATTTTACGAGCCAGAAATATCACAATGCGCAAGTTAGATTTTAATAAACAGGAAGTTGTGAACACATGGTAAGGCTGTAAAACGATGTGCTCAGATTATCTTTTGTGACCTAGAACACTTTATGATTCAGATAAATGATAATCACCGGCGCGTTTGTCCTGGCAGAGCTCTATCTGTCCTTCTCAGTCATAAACGACACGCACATCCTCTTATGTCAGGTTTATGGCCCTTAGTAGTTCATGTCAAGGTTGGATCTGCATTTCTTTTTTTCTTTTTTTTTTTTTTTCCCTGCTATTTCAGAGTCTAATTTGCCACATTCGCTGCCAAGGCCTAGTTTCATTTACAGTGTTGAGGGTGCACTCTTGATGCCCTCACTGACGCAAACTGAGCAAAAAAAAAAGCTCTTTCCTTTGGAAAAGCACCAGGGGGACTATTTCTGTAGTTTTAAATTGTTAAAGAGGGGATTGGGCCAGAAAGAGAGAAGGGGAGGTGGGGGGGGGTTGGTTTTTTCAGTTGTGAGCTGCAGACTGTTTCACGTGCCAGATCTGTAATGCGTTCCTCCGAGCTGGGAGCTGGCTGAACTCTGGGCCATGGCGCTCCGGGAGAGGAAGTCCCAAGCCTGGGGAGTTTCAGACATCCTGTTTTGGAGTGCCATTGGCCGGTATCAGCGCTGCTGCACGCCACCTGCGGACTGCTGCAGCACATCTGCCAAAAGGCCCGGGAGAGCAGCCAAACGTCACACACCTCCTGCGGTCGGGCTCATAATGGCTCCTTTTTTTGTCACCGGTTACCTCCCACTCGGTTTTTCACATTTTCACATCAAAATATGTGAATTTTATTGAAAAGCGGAGGAAAAAAAAGTCAAATTCCTATTTAAAACCACTACTTTCGTTTCTGTGACCCTTGTCTTTCCCGTCTGCTGTTGGATATCTCCTGAAAATTCAGTGTGCCAAGTAGGGCTGGGAATCGATTCAAATATCAAGAATCGATTCCGATTCTTAAGATTCAGAATCGATTATCACGCTTTGATTCGATCCAATTCGATCCGATATTGATTTGGGTTACTGTTAATAAAACAGTTTTTTCAGCTGTTGCATGAATGATATGACTGTAGTTATGCAACATATTAATACTAGTATTATATTGAGATTAAACAGCAAGTATTGCAGCTAATGATGCTGTAAGGACCAATCAGCTCCCAGAATGCTGATAGAACTGCTTTCAGAAACATCATGTGGGTCAGAATTACCAAACAGATCCAGGGAGGAAACAGAGACGGATGAAATCGGTTTTATTTTTTCTCACATTCCATTTTTATTTGTTCCATTTTCGGTCTATTTTGGTTTTTAATTATTGAGCATTTGTTTTTTAGCATTTTTTGCAAATGTAACGCCAAGACAGTATATAAAGTAATGAAATATAGACAATTTATGCAATTATAACCTAACACTTTAATGTTTTCATACCGTTAAACATATTTAAAGGCAAAAACATGGCACCAGTTATTCTCGTGTCCAACAAAACATTCCTTTTTTGGGGATAAACAAAAAAATAACCAAAAGTTGTAATGTAATGATGAAAAAAAAATACATAAATAAATAAAAGAAAAAAAGAAAAGAAAACTCCACCCCCAAAATTTTTTTTTTTTTTTAAATCGATCTTTAGACATATGAATCGATTTTTAGGAATTAATATGAGAATCGATTTAGAATTGGGAAATCGATTTTTTCAACACAGGCCTACTCAATGTGCCAAGAAACTTTCCAATTCAAGTCAGGTTTACTGATTATCTCCGCTCAGCACAGAGGCGCATGCTGGTTGCGTCATGTTTTCACGTCTTTTTATATATATATATATATATATATATATATATATATATATATATATATATATATATATATATATATATATATATATATATATATATATGCGCTAATTCCTCTTGGATTATTATATCTTGGGTAATGTCTGATGACTGCGAAAGAAAGTATGCAACATTTGTCAGCATTATTTAGCATGTCGTCAGCGACCTCCAAGGATGTTACGGCGTGTTTGCTCTGGGACCAGCTCCCTGTTGTCACTCCCCAGGAACTGATAGGTTAGGAAGTGTGGTGGAGCCAGAGCCCTTGATTGTTGCTATTTAAGTCATCAGGAAAAGGTTTATGTCTGTTCCAACCCCCCCCCCTCACCTTCCTTGATTGGCCTGGTTTGTTTATTCAGTCATTCTCACCAGTCCAGATGCATTTCTGTCCAAATGGCAAGTAAGCAACTTTTGTTCTCTACTGTCAGCTTTTTTCTTCCTTTTCTTGCCCCCTAAAGATTATTAATCTTTTTTTTTTAACCATGGACAGTTGATGTGACATTTCTTACATGGTTTGACTTTAGTTTGCTCAGTTAAACGGTGGCTTCACTGACTTAAAGTTGAATAATCTGCCTTCTTTTTTTCTTTTTTTTTATTGTATTTTTATATTTTCGATCACAACAAGAGGGGTACAGTATACTGTACATACATAGAACACAAAACCCCCACATCTCAACTTTGAATGAAAAGTTAAGTCAGTCAAAGTCCATATTTCATAGTGCTATAACCATGCCAAATATTTTTACCAAAAATTCTACTCATTGCACTAATTGAAAATACCAGATAGTACTATCATATCAATGACTCTGAAATAATAATTAAATAGTTAAGTAGTCTTCCTACCATACTTCATGATGAAGGGAAAAAAGTAGGAAACACTTCATGTCATTATTTTCCTATCCTAAGTTGGGGCTGTGCCTTTTTTTTTTTTTTACATAGAATCGCATTATCTGTTTGTTACAGAAGAGTATTAGGGCCATGCAGGAGAAAAAATATTTTGAGAGGGGAAGATTTTTTTTTATTGTGCACTTCGAGAAAAAAGTCGAAATGTCGAGAATAATGTTGAAATGCAATTTCAAGAATAAAGTTGAAATTTCATGAATAAAGTCGAAATTTAGTCTTTTTTCTCAACATTTCAACTTTATTCACGAAATTGTATTTCAACATTAATCTCGGCATTTCGACTTTTTTCTCGACATTTCAACTTTATTCACAAAATTTTGACTTTTTCCTCAACATTTCGACTTTCTTCTCGAAATTGTACTTCAACATTAATCTTGACATTTCGACTTTTTTCACGGCATTTCGACTTTTTCCTCAACATTTCGACTTTTTTCTCGACATTTCGACTTTTTTCTCGAAATTGTACTTCAACATTAATCTTGACATTTCGACTTTTTTCTCGACATTTCGACTTTTTTCTCAACATTTCGACCTTTTCTCGGCATTTCGACTTTTTTCTCAACATTTCGACTTTTTTCTCGAAATTGCACTTTAACATTAATCTTGACATTTCGACTTTTTTCTCGACATTTCGACTTTTTTCTCGACATTTTGACTTTATTCACGAAATATTGACTTTTTTCTCAACATTTTGACTTTTTTCTTGACATTTTGACTTTTTTCTCAACATTTCAACTTTATTCACGAAATTGTATTTCAACATTAATCTCGGCATTTCGACTTTTTTCTCGACAGTTCAACTTTATTCACAAAATTTTGACTTTTTCCTCAACATTTCGACTTTTTTCTCAAAATTGTACTTCAACATTAATCTCGACATTACGACTTTTTTTCTCGACATTTCGACTTTTTTTAATGAAAAAAAAAAATCTTCCTCCTCTAAAATATTATTTTTATTTTTCTCCTGCCTGGCCCTAATACTCTTCCGTAGTTTCTATATATTTTTATCCTGTTTTTTTTTTTTCTGGTACTCTCCAGCTTACTGTATTGAATGTTTTTTTTTTTTTTTTTTTAAAGATTGAGCTATGGGATACTCATCTGGCATCCCTTAACTGGCCTGAGCACTTCTAAATGCTGTGGGGGCTCAACTTCTAACCCCAGGAAAACACCAATAGACCCAGTAGGCCAACTTCAAAGGGCTGGAACATCAAACAAAACCAAGAGCATAGATGGTCAGCCAGGATACAATGGAAAAAAAAAAAAAAGCACCAACCCTGTCAGTTCAATGACTTATCTCCATTTTCTTCCCATTAACGGCGGTGTTCTGTCGAGGGACCGCGAGGGTGGCAGTCAAAGTTTGAAGGCTTGCGTGCATTACGGTTTACTAGCGAGCGTCTCTGACACATGTCGCCAACTCTATTAGCTGTTGATCTGTTGTGCCAGGAAGTGCTTTCGCAGAACATTAAAAGTTATGTCATGTTGCAAAGGCTTTGCCTCCACCCCCTCGTAGAAAAAAAAAGTATAAAGGAAAAACATCTGTATCTGTGTTTTATTATCTATCTTTTGCCCCCATATATCTTCATCCACCCCTCCCCTTTCCCATCACTACCCCCCTCTAACCCTGACGCTAGCTTGTCTGAGTGGCCTTTTGCCATGCATTCCTCCCTTCCCTGTTTGGCCTCTGTCTCAGGAAGTGGCCCAATTAGTGGATAAACACCATGGAGGAGATGAGGAGGCGGGGGTTGGGGGGTTGGGGGGTTTCAGGGGGTTGCAGGGGTGGTGGTGCTGGTGATGTCAGTGGATAGGGGCACCAATTAGGTCTCTATGGGCTCTGGGGCCGGGCCCTGCAACTGCACAGCAGCTTCCGCCCCCTGCATCTGTGCCAGCGTCCTGCAGGGAGTCCGGGCGGGAGGAAAGTTCCCAGGCGTGGGACGCAGGCGGGATTACCAATACAGAAATGAGTTATTGAAATTTCCACAGACGACGAAGCTGTGAAAGTGTCCACTTGTTGTTTTTAACTCTTACATACGAGAAAACTCTTAAAACGAGAAACCTCACGGTGCTCACCAGGATGATGAGCGGCGGCAGCTGCAAATGCAAATGCATGTCCTCCTTTGCATCTTTGCGTTGTTTCAACACCTGAATCATGCAGACCAGCAAATACAACAACTAAGGCCAAATCCCAATACACCCCCTACTTTCTTTCACCAGCCCTACTTTCTATCACTACCCCTAAAAAAGAAGGGACAGATTTTAGTGCACTTGAAATCTTCCCAGGGCCCTGTCCCAATACTCCCACTACTCCTACTTTCAGCACCACCACTAATCAGGAAGCCCAGAGCTAAAAGCTGTTTTAATTTCCGCTGTAGCGCTGTTAATATGCCACTTTATTAACTTTTAATATTTTTCAGGCGTAAAAGTAACCGTTAAGATCCCCAACCTGGGCTCAGTTTATCCAAATAACCCCTGTTAAGAAATTTGACCTGATGTTTTCGGCGATGAGAAGAGCCGCCGGTCCGGGGCGCAGCAGCCGGAGAACAGACGTGATCACCCTGCGCCGTCGTACCGGCGTAGGGTACGGCGTAGGGTACGGCGTACGTTGCGGCGTACGTCGCGCGTCGCCGCGTAGCCTACGCCGTAGGTTCTGCGTTGGTGTAACGCGGAACCATAAATCAGCCTTTATTCTGGCAAAATCTTCGCAAAAACGGGCAAACGAGTGATTATGTACATTCACAGAGTGAATATTATGAAAGTAAAATATATATTTCTCGCTAGAAATGTAATCAAAACACATTTTTATGCAGAAACTAACTCAAAATATTGATTTTATTCACTAAAAAATAAGAAATGTCCGCCATGTTTTTTTTTTTTATTCAGTCCACAAATGACGACGAAAAGCATTCTGGGAAATGTTTCTGTCACTAGTTCAACTAGTGAGCATCTGAAATCCCTCGATCCGTAGGGACAGATTCATAGCCACTGCACTCGTATTCTTCACTACCCCTAGGTGGAAAGAGGAATTGGGACACCACTACCCTCACGGGAACGCGCAAAATTTAGGGGTAGAAATGAAAACGAGGGGTAGTAGGAGTATTGGGACAGGGCCTAATTGTTTCTACTTCAAGACATTTCTCATGTTACGATGGATTTCTTTAGGTAGCAAATGGTTAAAGATGACTCAGAATTAGTGATGCACCTGGACATTCTCAGACATATAATGATCAATGACCCCATCTCAGCGGGAAATAAAGTATATGATCAGATAATATATAAGATAAAGACATGGGGCAGCCATAAGAGGTGATCGCAGTGAGTTTTGGGTCTGTCTAGAACTGGGGTCGGCAACCCAAAATGTTGAAAGAGCCATATTGGACCAAAAACACAAAAAACAAATATGTCTGGAGCCGCAAAAAAAGAAGTCTTGCATAAGCCTTAGAATGAAGACAACACATGCTGCATGTTTCTATATTAGTTATAACTGGGGGAAGATTTTTTTTTTCATGATGCACTTCGAGGAAAAAGTCGAAATGTTGAGAAAAAAGTCAAAATTTTGAGAAAAAAGTCGAAATATCGAGAAAAAATTAGAAATGTCGAGAAAAAAGTCGAAATTTCAAAATTAATGTTGAAGTACAATCTTGAGACAAAAGTTGAAAAGTTGAGAAAAAAGTTGAAATGTCGAGAAAAAAGTTGAAATTTCGAGAAAAAAGTCGAAATATCAAGATTAAAAAGGAAAGGAAAAAGGAAGAAAAAAAGGGAAAAAAATAAGAAAAAAAGGAAAAAAAGGTCAAACATTGTTGAAAAAGCTCCAGGAGCCACTAGGGCGGCGCTAAAGAGCCGCATGCGGTGTGGTCTAGAAGCATTTTTCTTTCACTCTCAAGGCTTCTGGAAGGAAGCTTGACCAGATGCCCAAACCACCTCTGTTGGCTGTTTCCAGTGCAAATTAGCTCCTTAACTCCTTACCCTGTCCCTAAAGGTGAGCGCTTTCAAAAGATTTGGTTCAACGCTCTCTTCACCTCTTCATCATATCACGGCGCCTCAATCAATCTCATTCCCAGTTCTGCCCTAGTTCGTAAGCAAGAATAAAAAAACTCCTCCTCTTGAGGCAGCAGCAGGAATTTGACCCTTTTTCCATTTTTTTCTCCCTCCCAAATGTTAAGGTTTTAATAACATTAATGACTTACTCTGCAAACGTTGTTGTGGAATAGTCCCTGGAAGGGTACTCTTACTGGTGTCGGTCGTTTAAAGTCTGTACAGCTCCTCTGGGAAATGTGGTCAACTCCACTTCGCCTGTCTGCTTTCTCTCTCAGACTAAAATCAGTAATTTGATTGACTGAGCTCCCCCCGTTTCCATATTACAGTTATTTCAGCTGGCAAATATGCACCCTGCATTCCTGCTCCATCATTGGCAGCACATGCGTTTCCATTTCCCTGAAATGGTCACTTAACCAACGGTGCAATTATCGTCCCTATATGCCCAACACAGCTGGAACCATGGCCAGATAAACAAATGTTATTTGAGAGCTACAAATTATAATTGTACGCTCAGAGATGCAGGGGCCACTCGCAGTTTTTAAAGGGAAATGTTTACGACGCTGTATTTCAAGAAGGTTTTTAATAATGACACGTGTATCTTCGCCAATGTGTCATAAAATATTTGGATTCCTACGGAGATAGTGAACATGACGGCCCATTGGGATGTGTGTTTTCGGGTTTTTTTTCTTCTTGCTCTTCGGTTGGTGACTTCCCTCTGAAGTAGGGATGGGCGGTAAGGACTAAAAAATGTATCACGATAATTTCTGGCATTTATCCCGATAACGATAAAAATGACGATAAAAAAATACCAATTCAACTCCATCTTTGTAACTATAAATCTATCACCACATTCAGTCTTTGGAGCCAAAACACTGCTCTAAAAGATACTAAATACTAAACTACACCAAATAAATTGAATTGATAAAAACCAATTAAATGAGTTACACCTGTAAAACTGTAATGACTCATCTTTCTTTCTTTCTTTCTTTCTTTCTTTCTTTCTTTCTTTCTTTCTTTCTTTCTTTCTTTCTTTCCTTCTTCTTTCTTTCTTTCTTTCTTTCTTTCTTTCTTTCTTTCTTTCTTTCTTTCTTTCTTTCTTGCTCATTTCTTTCTTTCTTGCTCATTTCTTTCTTTCTTTCTTTCTTTCTTTCTTTCTTTCTTTCTTGCTCATTTCTTTCTTTCTTGCTCATTTCTTTCTTTCTTGCTCATTTCTTTCTTTCTTTCTTTCTTTCTTTCTTTCTTGCTCATTTCTTTCTTTCTTGCTCATTTCTTTCTTTCTTTCTTTCTTTCTTTCTTTCTTTCTTGCTCATTTCTTTCTTTCTTGCTCATTTCTTTCTCTCTTTCTTTCTTTCTTTCTTTCTTGCTCATTTCTTTCTTTCTTTCTTTCTTTCTTTCTTTCTTGCTAATTTCTTTCTTTCTTTCTTTCTTTCTTTCTTGCTCATTTCTTCCTCCCTTCCTTCCTTCCTTCCTTCCTTCCTTCCTTCCTTCCTTCCTTCCTTCCTTCCTTCCTTCCTTCCTTCCTTCCTTCCTTCACGTACGTTGTGCATGGATTTAACACAGAACCATAAATCAGCTTTACACAAAAACATCATCAACGGGAATTTATCATTTTTACCGTGAGATACAAATTCTTACCGTGGGGAATGTTTTTGACGGTTTATCGTGAACGGTAAAATATCACCCATTCCTACTGGGTACCAAAAATGCAATAATTGATTTTGCTCTGAGACCTGAGTTTGGATATCTCCTTGAAAAATGTCTTGCACAACACATAGTAGTCGATTTAGTTAAATTAGAGGAAAATAAAAACAACGTCTTGCTTAAGATACTTCCCTGAAAGGTCGAATGGAGCAGAAAGCAGATGCCGACACTCCAGAGCAGAAAGGAACACGGTTCATTTGCTGGCGATATCAGACGTACTTGTGGCTTCCATGGAAAGAAGAAGGAAAGGTTAAAAACGACAAATTACGTGTTTGGGGATGTCACTGAAACCAAACAACCCACAGGATACAAGACAATAAGTATTATATTATCTAAATTGCTTCAACGCGAGGCTCGAAACAAGATCTCCTAAATTACACATCACAGTGTTTGGAACATAAATAGTTGTTTCCGCACAGAAACCAAAAAAGAGAAAAACATGCCTCCCACTGAAACTGGAATTCCTTACTGTGAAAGAAAGTAGAGCTATTTATGGTATGCACCACTTTCCATCCCTGAAATATCCGCTCCGCTCCCCTTTTTCTTCTCTTCCCTTCTTTCCTTGACAGACAGTAAAAGTAAAAGTAAAAGCCACCTCCAGTCGGACCGTGAGCCAGGATTAAGTTTGACAGGCAAATGGCCACTCTTGAGACTGGGGTGGCTCATCTGTTGTCATAGCAGGAGTTGTAGCCTCATGCACACATGCATGTACTGTATGTTGCAGATTTTTCTCCCTGAGAGATTTACAGAGCCCGACGTGCCGGGGAGTTACGGCGCAGCCGGGGCCCGCTGTGGTGAGGGCGTCGTGCAGAAAGAGCCAGGCTGGGCCCTGGTTTAGGGGCTCGAAAAAGGTTGGAGGTTATAAATACTGGACATTGCAGTAAAGCTGTCACAGTCTTCCTGGAGCAAACATGTACTCACACAGAGCACCCTCAAGCCACTGAAATCGTGGCAATTCTTAGCATTTATACGTATGTGTGCACGTTTGGAGGTGGAGTTTGAAGCTGCTGTTAATGCTTCTTTATGTTCTTTACATTAGAAATGATTGGCAAGAGGATTCTCCCGATGTGTGCTGTTCAAAGCAGATACTAGAATTTAAAAATACTCCTGTAGAAGTTGAAGTATCAACTCAAGTTTTTTACTCAAGTAAAAGTATAAAAGTACTGGTTTCAAAACTACTTAAAGTATAAAAGTAAAAGTAATGTAAGGGGAAAAAAGCCATTAAGGACAAAAGCCATTGAAAATGAATGTATCTTAGTATAATGCAAATATATTAAAGAACCATATATGTGTACTATTGAGTATTAACATGTGTTTCAGAGAGCAGGAGATATGATGACTAGTTGCCTATAAGTATTGTAATGGTGCAAAAAGTCAAACTTCAGAGGCATGTTATCATTTATCCTAATCTTTATTGGAATGTACATCCAAGTTTAGTTGCAGGAATCTGAGGGAACGGATGTAAGAACAAAACTGGACAAGAACATCTGAAACAACCACAACCAAATTCACTCTATAGTCTAGACGGATTTCAGAAAAAAGGCCTTTCATAAGAAGTAAGGAGCATTTATGGGTACAAGTCGGGAACCCGGCCTACCTTACATATTTCAAGGGTGCTGATTCCAAAAAAAACGGTACCCGAGTGAAATTTTGAGATTTTGACCTTCTAATTTGCATATTAAAATGGCCACCAAATTGCCCATCTTGCACAGTTATTGGACCATTTCCTCCTATTTTTTTTTGTAAGTAGGCAATCAAGATGAGGAAATTAAGTTTCTAGATCGATAGTCAAGGGTCAAACAAGGATATAGTGGAGGCTCAGTGCCTTTTTTATGTATATATATGCAAAATACCAACTTTTAAGGTGAAATTAAGCATTATTTGTGTCATTTTTTAAGGCCGACATAAATATTAAATAAAAGTTACTCTGAAATTTTCCCTGTTGATATGACATATGATGTACACCATATTATATGATAACAAAGAAAAAAATCCATTGCAAGTTGTCTGGGATTTCATGTTTTGTTTTTTTTTTTTGCAAATTAAGCATTTGTTCTCTAAATTCTCTAAAATAAAAATAAAAAACCCAGGTAAATAGGGAAAAATATTCAAAAAGAGACCACCATGAAACGTACCAAGTTGAATATTTAGATCAGTACATAGCATGGTCAGTCCCATCGCTGAGGACCCTTTGCCTGAGGTGAATTAACAGCAAAGAGGATCGTAATAGTTTCACACGCTTTGGTACCTATAGCCACCTGCAACCACCTGCAGCCACCTATAGCCACCTGCAGCCACCTATAGTCACCTATAGCCACCTGCAGCCACCTATATCCACCTGCAGCCACCTATAGCCACCTGCAGCCACCTGCAGCCACCTATATCCACCTGCAGCCACCTATAGCCACCTGCAGCCACCTATATCCACCTGCAGCCACCTATAGCCACCTGCAGCCACCTACAGCCACCTATAGCCACCTGCAACCACCTATAGCCACCTATTGCCACCTGCAGCCACCTATATCCACCTGCAGCCACCTATAGCCAACTGCAGCCACCTATAGCCACATGCAACCACCTATAGCCCCCTGCAGCCACCTATTGCCACCTGCAGCCACCTATATCCACCTGCAGCCACCTATTGCCACCTGCAGCCACCTATATCCACCTGCAGCCACTTATAGCCACCTGCAGCCACCTGCAGCCACCTATAGCCCCCTGAAAACACCTATAGCAACCTGCAGCCATCTATAGCCACTTATAGCCACCTGCAACCACCTATAGCCACCTGCAGCCACCTATAGTCACCTATAGCCACCTGCAACCACCTATAGCCACCTGCAGCCACCTATAGCCACCTGCAACCACCTATAGCCACCTGCAGCCACCTATAGTCACCTGCAACCACCTATAGCCACCTGCAACCACCTATAGCAACCTGCAACCACCTATAGCAACCTGCAACCACCTATAGCCACCTGCAGCCACCTATAGCCACCTGCAGCCACCTATAGCAACCTGCAACCACCTATAGCCACCTGCAGCCACCTATAGCCACCTGCAGCCACCTATAGCCACCTGCAGCCACCTATAGTCACCTGCAACCACCTATAGCAACCTGCAACCACCTACAGCCACCTATAGCCAAATGCCGAAAATCGGGGCTGTTATGCACTGCAATGTGTACATGTCAGAGTGATGACCAATGTCCTTGTTTAAATGTGGAGTTGTAGTCCTCAAGCATACCAAGGCAATGGGTAACCAAAGAACTTGGAAAAGGACTACAGAAAGAAATACTAATCAAAATGAAATTCCAAAGACAAATGGCACACAAGCAAACTAGAAAGGTATAAAAACAATTTACCAAAACAAATGACCTATGGAACTTACAGAAGAAGACAGATGAAAGCACAGCCTTTCAGCTAGAAACATGAAAGAAAATATACAGAAACAAGATCTGATCTGTAGAACTGTTCAAGGGAAGTTTCATGGTTTTTTTTCCCTATTCACTTAAATTTTTCAACGTTTAAATCAAGAGCATTATGCTTTGTTTGCATAAAAAAATGAATTTTCAGACAACTTGCAATGGTGTTTTTCTTAATTATGATGTAATATGGAATACATCACATATCATATACACACTGGGAACATTTAAGAGTGATATTGACTGAATATTTATGCCGGCCTTAAAAATGACACAAATAATGCTTAATTTCACCTTAAAAGTTGGTATTTTGCATATATACATAAAAAGGCACTGAGCCTCCACTATATCCTTGCTCTGACCCTAGACTATAGATCTAGACACTTAATTCATCATCTTTGAATGCCTACTTACAAAAAAACTTGGGGAAAATGGTCCAACGACTGAGCAAGACAGGCAGTTTGGCGGCCATTTTGATATGCAAATTAGAAGGTCAAAAACTCAAAATTTTGCTGGGTACCATGGGTACCATTTTTTTTTGGATTCAGCACCCTTGAAATATGTAAAGTAGGCCGGTTCCCGACTTGTACCCATAAATGCTCCTTACATTCACTTTTTGGTACATCCCGTCTAGTCTACTATCCGGATGGAGCAATTTAACTGGATAGTTTTTATTTAAAGGCCGAAATGAAATAGAGTAACGAGGCTGTTTTTAAAATGTAAGGAGTAAAAAGTACAGATAATTGCATGAAAATGTAAGGAGTAAAAGTAAAAAGTCGTCTGAAAAATAATTACTCCAGTGAAGTATAGATAACCAGAATTTCTACTTAAGTAAGGTAACGAAGTATTTGTACTTCGTTACTTGACACCTCTGTTGATTTGTGAGAAGCTTCTGAGGTTCCCAAAGAATAAATGTAAGAATAATGAATTTCTGCGTCGATTTAACGCGGAACCATAAATAAAAAAAATAAAAAAAGCAAATTTCGTTATTTGGATAAACTGAGCCCAGGTTGGGGATCTTAACGGTTACTTTTACGCCTGAAAAAATATTAAAACTTAATAAAGTGGCATATTAACAGCGCTACAGCGGAAATTAAAACAGCTTTTAGCTCTGGGCTTCCTGATATGGTGTGACGTTTGTGCAAACGTAACTACGCAGTCACTTACGTACCCGAACGTAAACCACGCAGTGACGTAGCAAGTGGTGTCCCAATCCCTAGGGAACATTACAAGGACCCTACGCCTTTGGCTTCATTTTTAGGGCTAGTGGTAGAAAGTAGGGGGTGTATTGGGATTGGCCCTTAATCCAGCCACCCGTCAAAGAACTTGTATTTGAGTTGGGTCGTACCTGCAGCTCATGGCAATTTTTATATTTGAGTAGGTGTGGGTGGTGCGTCTCCAACTCTCTGAAGCACCAACTCTCCTCAATGTGGACACTTTGTGAAATGATGAAGCCACCATGGAAAAGAAAAAACACATGGACAAAAATATTCTCAGCAAAATAGTGTCAAAATGTAGTTTGTTCAGTTTTATCTTAGCATAAGGCAGCTTTCTGTTAACCAAATCCATTATAATAAAGGATAAGGCGCATCATGTCCTGGCGCCGTCAATCACAGTTGGCCTGCATGGACTTCCATCCGCCGTATGCAGGCTGTCTGCTGCTGATTGGAGAGGAGGGTGGACTTACAACAACATCCTGACCCCAACCACCACTATCACACGCACAGAAAGGCCTTTTGTTCCAACTGACAACATACTGGTACCTGTACCGAAGTGTGAAAGGAGCGTAATCATATCAAGAGCAGCTAACGGTGGTGCTGGTGTTCAGGCCCCAATTTCTGTCCCTTTGAAACCTCCCAAACGAGGTGTTTTGGTATGTTCTTCATTTTTCTTTTCTTTCGTTTTGACTTCACAAAAGTGACAGCGCAGGAGAATAGGGTGCTGTCCGGGGTCCACCCTCATGATGGTTCATGTCGTCCTTTTGGTGGCACTCTGATTTATGTTTCTCACAAAAGGAAACTTTTGAACCACTAACCGGGTCTGAGGGCCGTATTTAATCACTCTTTTCCAAGAAATGGATCAATAGTAAAGAAAATATACATAAAACTTACACACGACGTACGACGCAGTATTAGGGCCAAACTAAGACAAAAAAAAAATTTGGAAATTACGAGAATAAAGTCATAATATAATGAGAATAAAGTCGTAAAATTACGAGAATAAAGTCATGATGTTGCGAGAATAAAGTCATAATAGAATAAAGTCGTAATATTATGAGAATAAAGTCGTAATATTATGATAATAAAGTCGTAATATTACGAGTATAAAGTCGTAATTTATGGAGAATAAAGTCGTAATATTATGAGAATAAAGTCGTAATATTATGAGAATAAAGTCGTAATATTATGAGAATAAAGTCGTAATATTACGAGAATAAAGTCGTAATATTACGAGAATAAAGTCGTAATATTACGAGAATAAAATCGTAATATTACGAGAATAAAGTTGTAAAATTATGAGAATGAAGTCATAATGTTGCGAGAATAAAGTCGTAATAGAATAAAGTCGTAATATTACGAGAATAAAGTCGTAATATTACGAGAATAAAGTCGTGGAGAATAAAGTCGTAATATTATGAGAATAAAGTTGTAATATTATTAGAATATAATTTATAAGAACTCTAACAGGAAGATCAACTTCTCCCTGTGTTAAAATGAGGAATATTGAGCATCTTGTGAAGTTATATTTATATATTTCTAATATATTTAGTATTACGACTTTATTCTCCTAATATTACGACTTTATTCTCAAAATATTACGACTTTTTTCTCGTAATATTATGACTTTATTCTCGTAATTTCCATTTTTTTTGTCTTAGTTTGGCCCTAATACTCCGTCGTACTATAGCAGATAAGTCTTCCAATTAAAATAGTTTAGGCAGGAATGTTTTTCTACTATCGTTGACGTTTTCATGATTGATCTTTGAGACTTTACAAAGTAGAAAAGCTAATGTCACACTGCTGGTTATATTCGAACAAAGGCCAAAAAACATTCAATTTGATAGTGTGAATATAGTTGCAACAACACACATGTGGTCACTAACATCTCTCTCCAGTTTTGTTATATCTCCCAAGTGTTGGTTGTTTACCTTTTGTCTTAGAAAGAAAAAGAAAGTAGCTCCAGATTACGGCGGAGAGAGTTCAGTAAACCTAATGTGTTGGACCAAACACGGGTCACCGGGGGACAGGTGGCTTTGGTTTAAATATTTCTGGGTGAATATATCACAATGCATTTCCACATATTTATATGTATTGGCTCTTCACTTTTTCTCTGGAGGTTGTTTCGTAACTCATCAGAAACAATAAAAATCTGCTTGCTTCATATCATTCATGCTGACAGCGGTCTGCTGTTGGACAACATTCCTCCGCTGGAGTCAGAAAACAGATCGACCGCAAAGGGGCCGGTTTTTACGAAGCCCGATGGGACAGTGAAATATGGGCAGAGCCTTTCACCAACTGTTGCAATCACTTTATTTAATTCTAGATTTCTAAGAGATCTGTATTACTTTCCTTTAACTTCCATATTAAATAAATAGCGGGCAGAAGTTACCCGTTTATTTTGGGCAAGAAAACTGACTATGGTGGTTATTGTTTGTAAGCAGTGTTGTGCTAGTTACTGAAAAATAGTAACTAGTTACCGTTACTAGTTACTACAGTTAGTAACTTGGTTACTTGGACCAAAAAGTTATGCGTTACTATGAAAAGTTACGGTGGCCGAGACCCGCCATTGCTGAAAATAAAAGTAACGCTGCAAACAGAAACAAACGCCGCTGCAAATAAAATAAACGCTTTGCAAATAAAAGAAACGCTGCAAACAAAAAGAAACGCTGCAGCAAATAAAATAAAAAAACGACGCAAATAAAAAAGCCACAACGGAAGTGAATTACCGGGGACTATTTTTGCCGATGCACCGGTGTTGTAGTCCCCGGTAATTCACTTCCGTTGTGGCTTTTTTATTTGCGTCGTTTTTTTTTTTTTTTATTTGCAGCGCGTTTCTTTATATTTGCAGCGTTTCTTTTATTTGCAGTGGCGTTTGTTTTTATTTTCAGCGTTTATTTTATTTGCAAAGCGTTTATTTTATTTGCAGCGTTTCTTTATTTTCGGCAATGGCGGGTCTCGGCCACCGTAAAAAGTAACTTTTTAGTTACTTTAAATAAAAACATTATTTTAAATGCTCCCATTAATGCCCCACTAGCCTTCATTTCAGCAGGTACTGTATGGATTTACATTGTGCATCATGTTCTGCATTCTAAACAGTCTCCCCGCTTCTTCACTTCCTGTATCAATAACGTTGGTCGCTTAGCAACAAGCCGAGAACGGCCAATGAGCTTCAGCAGCAGCTCAAGAACGGGAGCCTTTGATGAATCGTTCATTACAGTCTCAGATATAATCCATGGTGGCATGTCGGTTTATGATAATCTTTTTGCCCAGAAGAAAAAACGAGCGACAACAACGACCTATAACTATTTTCATCTCTGGAAAAAAACACACCTGCACCGCGGCTTTAGGAGAAAAAGACGCTACAGAGTCGGGATGCAGCGGCTCAGAAGAGCAGGAATACGTACGAGGCGGTGCTGATCTCCACAATTTGAAGCCTTCTATAATAATTGTAAAAAGAATTTCACTTATCACGGGTTGTTTTTGGAACGTAACCCCTGCGAAAAACCAGGGATTACTGTAATGACAATATCTCCACGTTGCAAAACTCGCCTTCTCTTGGCTCATGACCGTCATGTTTTTGAATAAACACACACTACGTTTCCTCCGGTCTCCGCGTGTGGGGAAAAAAAGCTTCACTGTAACCAGAAATAACGGAGTAACGCACCGTTTGGTAACGGTAATTGCATTACTGAATTTAAAAAGTAATGCGTTAGAGTATTAGTTACTGCAAAACTAACGGCGTTACTGTAACGCGTTAGTCCCAACTAGGAATGGGTGATATTTTACCGTTCACGATATACCGTCAAAAAAATTCCCCACGGTAAGAATTTGTCATCTTGCGGTAAAAATGATAAATTCCCGTTGATGACGTTTTTGTGTAAAACTGATTTATGGTTCTGCGTTAAATCGACGCACAACGTAAGTGTGCAAGAAAGAAAGAAAGAAAGAAAGAAAGAAAGAAAGAAAGAAAGAAAGAAAGAAAGAAAGAAAGAAAGAAAGAAAGAAAGAAAGAAAGAAAGAAAGAAAGAAAGAAAGAAAGAAAGAAAGAAAGAAAGAAAGAAAGAAAGAAAGAAAGAAAGAAAGAAAGAGAAAAAAAGAAAGAAAGAAAGAAAGAAAGAGAAAAAAAGAAAAGAAAAGAAGAGAGAATCAATTCCCGTTGATGACGTTTTTTTGTAACAGACATGGCGGATCTGAGAGCGAGGAGCTTGAGTCATTACAGTTTTGCAGTACAGGTGTAACTCATTTAATTGTTTTTTATTAATTAAATTTAATTGGTGTCGTTTAGTAGTATTTAGTATTCTTTTAGAGCAGTGTTTTGGGGGCTCCAAAGACTGAATGTGGTATTTTGGTATTTTTTTTATCGTCATTTTTATCGTTATCGGGATAAATGCCAGAAATTATCGTGATCCATTTTTTAGTCCATACCGCGCATCATTAATCCCAACACTGTTTGTAAGTCAAATCCCAGTTGGATCGTTAAGTATCTGAAGTCCAACTAGTCAATCAAGAGCAAAAAAATGTTTTGCAGATATGCAAAACAAAATAATGATTCATCTTGAAATCATCTCCAAAATACATCCATCCATTAACGGCTGCGTATCCGGGTTGGGGTCTGAGCGGTCCAGACCTGTTGGCCCGGCCAACTCTTCCAGCTTCTCCAGGAGGACACAGAGGAGAAGAACAGACGTTCCAGTGTTTCCTGGGTCTGCTTGGGGCCTTGCCTTGTTGGATGTGCCAGAAACACCAGAAACACCAGAAACACCAGAAACACCAGAAACACCAGAAACACCAGAAACACCAGAAACACCAGAAACACCAGAAACACCAGAAACACCAGAAACACCAGAAACACCTCCTCAGGCCGGGGTCCAGGCCGGAAACCTGAACCACCTCAGCGGCTCCTTCAGTGTGGCAAAGGCTCTGCTCCGGCTCTGCTCCGGCTCTGCTCCGGCTCTGCTCCGGCTCTGCTCCGGCTCTGCTCCGGCTCTGCTCCGGCTCTGCTCCGGCTCTGCTCCGGCTCTGCTCCGGCTCTGCTCCGGCTCTGCTCCGGCTCTGCTCCGGCTCTGCTCCGGCTCTGCTCCGGCTCTGCTCCGAGCCCCTCCCGGTGACTGAACGTCTCACCCTATCTCTTAGGAATAGTCCAGAAACCATGGAGCATTTGCTGCTTGTTCCTTCACTCATTTATGACCATAAATAGTAGTAGTATTAGTTTATTTGGTCGATCAGTTTCAATTGATACATTACATTGCATTTCATTTCCTTTTTGTAGGAAAGAAATAAAAAAAAAAGGAGTAAGGAATAAACCGACCAAAAGGTGTAGCTGAAGCCTAAGCTTATTGTACCTACCCTTTTTAACTTTGTTTACTTCATAGTTGATAATAATTCAACAAGGACAAACAATTTACAACCACAAAAAAAACCGCAAAGTAAACACACATGCAAAACAAGAAGGAAGACAAACGTAAATATGACAGAAAAATCTAGTAAAAAACAAACAGAAGACGGATCTCAGAAAAACAACTAACAGAGAAAGTAAATAATCAATGCTTAGAGGAAACAATAAAAAAAAAAACAATCTCTAGAAGAGTGAAAACAAAAGGAAACCAAAGACCAATCATTACATTTTTGGGTATATAAATATTATTATTACAACAACAATTATTCTTATTATTGCAATCGTTTCATATAGTATGGAGCATATACAGGACTGTCTCAGAAAATTAGAATATTGTGATAAAGTTCTTTATTTTCTGTAATGCAATTAAAAAAACAAAAATGTCATACATTCTGGATTCATTACAAATCAACTGAAATATTGCAAGCCTTTGATTATTTTAATATTGCTGATTATGGTTTACAGTTTAAGATTAAGATTCCCAGAATATTAAAATTTTTTGAGATAGGATATTTGAGTTTTCTTAAGCTGTAAGCCATGATCAGCAATATTAAAATAATAAAAGGCTTGCAATATTTCAGTTGATTTGTAATGAATCCAGAATGTATGACGTTTTTGTAATTGCATTACAGAAAATCACAATATTCTAATTTTCTGAGACAGTCCTGTATATGTATGTACATATATAGTTTTGTATCCCACTAATGTTCTGTATCTTTCGATTATATTGGATTTATACATCGTTTTAAATGTATTTATTGAACTACAGTTTTTTAATTCATTGTTTAGGCTGTTTCATATTTTAACCGATATAAATGAAGGTGGCAACATAGATCGAGCAACAAACAGCCAGTCTTGCCTTTTAGCTCAACTCTCTCTTAACAGACCAGTAAATGTATAAAATAAATACATTTAAATAAATACACAGAGATTGTATCTGCCCACACCCCTTGGATATAAAGATTCCCAGTTGTAACGGTTAGACTGTTTTAAAATCCACCAATAATGACATTTTACATGAGTGAAAGTGGCTCAGATATTCCATCTCCATGATGAATCATAAGTCTCCGTCTCCAGCTTGTTATTATTCTACGTGATGTCATATTTTCATGACCCTGGACAGTTTGTACCTAATCCCATGGTTCTAATCTCAAGGCTTCGTGGGACACGGAGACAAAGCTGTTTAAAGAATGTGATTCCTGGGAGTCTCTGGGTGCAACTGTTTTCTGTAACACAGACATAATATATACCGAAGCTCGGACCGATTGGAGACGGAGCGCGGTGAATTCAAGGTGAACATTTTTCTATTTGTCGAGCCGTTAAACTTTCAGGGTGCAGCAGAGATACAAGCGAAAGCATCATAATTCACTCTTTTGTGTTGCTTTTGACTTAAATTTATCTAAGTCGAGAGCCTACCTGTCTCTGCTTGTGTCGGGTGAGTCAAGGCCCAAAAAGGAGATGACACGTATTCTTGTAAACCCCCAATAATGTTTGAAGTTGAACTGCAGGAAGGTTTTACCAGAATCTGCTGGTACAGATGTCCAGGAGGAAACAGGACCGTCTCTTACGCTGCTCCCCAACCGGGGAATAACCTGCCATTGCACATTATCACTGCCCACCTTTAAAACTCATCCCAAAACCCATTTTTATTCTTTGGAGTCCAACCTTTATTGTTTGTATCAGTCTTATTGTGTTGAATTTAAATAGTTTTCGTTGCATTTCTTCATGCTTTATGTTTCTCATAATCTCTTATAGTTCTTAGTGATCAGTTATGTGCAGCACTTTGTTTTAAAGTGCGTTATAAATCAAGTCGGTACGGTGGAATCATACGTTTTTGTTGTTGGACGGTGAGGAGGTACGACGGAGTATTAGGGCCAAACTAAGACAAAAAAATGGTCATATAATGAGAATAAAGTCATAAAATTACGAGAATAGAGTCATAATGTTGTGAGAATAAAGTCGTAATAGAATAAAGTCGTAATATTATGAGGATAAAGTCGTAACATTACGAGAAAAAAATTGTAATTTATGAGAATAAAGTCGTAATTTATGAGAATAAAGTTGTAACATTACGAGAATAAAGTTGTAATATTACGAGAAAAAAGTCGTAATTTATGAGAATAAAGTCGTAATTTATGAGAATAAAGTTGTAATATTACGAGAATAAAGTCGTAATAGAATAAAGTCGTAATATTATGAGAATAAAGTCGTAACATTACGAGAATAAAGTCATAATTTATGAGAATAAAGTCGTAATATTACGAGAATAAAGTCGTAATATTATGAGAATATAATTTATGAGAACTCTAACAGGAAGAGCATCTTCTCCCTGTGTTAAAATGAGGAATATTGATAATCTTGTGAAGTTATATTTATATATCTATAATATATTTAATATTATGACTTTATTCTGGTAATTTTTACGACTTTATTCTCATATTATTATGACTTTATTCTCGTAATTTCAATTTTTTTTTTGTCTTAGTTTGTCCCTAATACTCCGTCGTAAGGAGGAGATGCTCCGGCCTGTACAAAAGTTTGACATATGATTGTTTAAAAAAACAAACTTAACTTCTCTATTCCCATTTTCGTTTCTCCTCATTTTGCTTTCTGTTTTGTTATTTAAATTTTCATCTTTCAATATGCTTATATTTGGAAATATTTGCATATGCGCACGTTTTCACTACTGACAGGGAGAGAAAGAGGGGAAAAAAACCTGCGGTATTATTGGTGGAGAGGGACATGTACATGCAGCTCCTGGCCTGAATACACTTCCTGGCGTGTGAAAGGTGAACGGGGGAGGGAGGAGAAGGATGAAGGGAGTGAAAGGTGGTAGTGGTGGCTCGGGGGGAGGTGTGGGGGGGGTGCTCCCCCTCTTCTTCCTCCCTCCTTCCTCCCACCGCTGAAAGCCTTGTTTGCCATTCCTGCGAGTTGCCCCTCTGAAAGGAGAGTCAGCGGGGGGGTGAGGTTGGTGTGACAATGAGCGACGGACGACCGCATCCGTGTTTGCCAGGTGTTCCCTCCGTGATTCTCACCTTGCACTCAGCCGTGGAGAGAGACAGAGAGAGAGAGAGGGGCAGAGGAAGGAGAAAAAAAAAAGGTGGCAGGAGTTAGGGAAGAAGGGAAGGGAGAGAAAGAGAGCATGTGTGGGGAGGCATTAAGATGCAACACACACACACATTCATAGAAAAGCAGTGAGTGGAAAGAAAAAAAAAAAAGCCCAAAGATCCCGCCATTCTTGCAGAGAGATAATCTGCAGGAAAGCTGCTGCACAGATGAGGTGTGTGTGCGTGCACTTGTGTGCATGTGCGTGCACTTGTGTGCGTGCGTGCACTTGTGTGCGCACACATTTGTCTTCCCCAGGGTGTGTGCTGCTTTTATTTATTCAGCGCAGGTTCATGGCTTTTATGCACGCCATTATGCTCCAGTGATAAAGCGCTTTTCCACAGCCCATCAACAATGCCTTATCAAAGCCCTAATCACAGCCGGGTCTGCAAGAGCCTGCTTAACCTGAAAACTACACCACACCACCACTTTTTTAAGTCCCTCAAATCCGCAAGGACCCCCCAAGTCAGGTCAGCTGCAAATTTATGCATTACTGTAAATGCTATGAACAAACGGGGTACTGAACTACTTTTAAAACATGGCAAGAGGTCATAAATATAGATAATGGTCACAAATTAGACCTGAGACCCTGATCTGAGAAAGCTTTTGCACAGGAGATGCTTATCTCTCCGAGGTCTTTTTTGCCCTCAGAATGGATTTGACTTGAAATTGCTAGCAGATGGCGAGCAGCTAAAAGAAACTTGTACTTTTGTTGTGATTGATGCTCTGCAGCTCCGTTCTCACCAGCCTTAAGAGGAATTGTCGGCACAATCTCGCAGCGGTAATGTTGTGCAGTTGCTCCAATGACAGAAGTGAAATTGGAGGGTTTTTTAAAAGGCCTCCAAAGTGGTGCCTGAGGTTCAGTTGACTGGGAAACGCTCTGTTTATTGACCATATTCACCACCACTGCCCAGCCTGAATTAAAACGTGGAGCCAGACGTCCCTTTTACCCCGACACACTTAATGAAAAAGTGCTTTTTAAAATCTTGAGGAACTCTGCAAACCCCCGGGGAGAGAACTGAAGGATACGTGCATAACGTTAGGGAACAATAAAAGTTCAGTTTTGTTTTGCAGGTAATCATCTCTATCACTGAGTGATCACTTTCACTTTTTTGTCCTGCAGTGCAGCAACAGCTGGTCTGTTCTTAACGCTGTTTTGGAGGCACGTTCAGGTGAATTACGAGCTCCGAACTTGATCTTAGGTGGAAGGTGCAGAGGCTTGTTGGAAAGCAGACGACTTTCAGTTTGCGGTTTGTTAGTTTTGAGATTAAGCAGCTGACAAGATGCGAATAGACCAGTTTATCTATCTTTGGTAACTGAGGGGAATCACCGAGATTCAGAGCTGTTACACAACCAGAGGCGAGCAGTTCCTAGATGTATTTGAGGGCAGAATGAGAATAAAGTCGTAACATTACGAGAATAAAGTCGTAACATTACGGGAATAAAGTCGTAATTTATGAGAATATAATTCATGAGAACTCTAACAGGAAGAGCATCTTCTCCCTGTGTTAAAATTAGGAATATTGAGCATCTTGTGAAGTTATATTTATATATCTATAATATATTTAATATTACGACTTTATTCTCGTAATATTACAACTTTATTCTCAAAATATTACGACTTTATTCTCGTAATATTACGACTTTATTGTCATATTATTATGCATTTATTCTCGTAATTTCCATTTTTTTTATATATCTATAATATATTTAATATTACGACTTTATCCTCGTAATATTACAACTTTATTCTCAAAATATTACGACTTTAATCTCGTAATATTATGACTTTATTCTCGTAATTTTTACGACTTTATTCTCATATTATTATGCATTTATTCTTATTTCCATTTTTTTATATATCTATAATATATTTAATATTACGACTTTATCCTCGTAATATTACAACTTTATTCTCAAAATATTACGACTTTATTCTCGTAATATTACGACTTTATTGTCATATTATTATGCATTTATTCTCGTAATTTCCATTTTTTTATATATCTATAATATATTTAATATTACGACTTTATCCTCGTAATATTACAACTTTATTCTCAAAATATTACGACTTTATTCTCGTAATATTATGAATTTATTCTCGTAATTTTTATGACTTTATTCTCATATTATTATGAATTTATTCTCGTAATTTCCATTTTTTTTGTCTTAGTTTGGCCCGTCGTAAGGAGGAGATGCTCCGGCCTGTACAAAAGTTTGACATATGATTGTTTAAAAAAACAAACTTAACTTCTCTATCCCCTCTGTTTTGTTATTTTAATTTTCATCTGATGCTTATATTTGGAAATATTTGCATATGCGCTCATTTTCACTGACAGGGAGAGAAAGAGGGACATAAGTCACAGAAGTTAATTTTATTAATCACAACCGTGTTTTGCATCATCCTGATTCACCCATTCTCACGTTCCATTAAAAAGAAATAACCCTGCATTGCTTTGCATTATTTTGCATGGCTTTACATGCGACGTGTATAGACGCAGTTGTGCATCTGCGGTCATTACGGGTTCAATCATATCCTGCAACTTATGTTAGGAGAATGAGAGCAACGATTTTAATTCAATCAAGTCTTAATTTGGATTATCTGATTTTCATAGTCAAATAACTTAAGCTCGCTCATAAACCCTTGCACTTCAAGCAATAAAATGAAAGCGAAGGCAAAATAAACAGGACAATTAGAGCGTCAGTAGTCTGAAGATCACGCTGGGTTCTTAACCGTTTCTGCTGAATCTGAGCGTGTCTGCAGCGCCACACGTGTCGGGTAGTCCTTGAGAGCATGATTCAATTACAGGCGACTTACTGTAAGACAAATACAGAAATAGACTGGTGGGCGGTGTTGTGTTTCCCTCCGCGTACCCAAGGTCAGGAGACTGTAAAATAATATTCCCTTGTAAAGGGAAGGATGTATGTCTCTGCAAATGGGGCGTTGCTGACTTGGGACTGGGAAGTGGGACTGCATGTAATCCAATTACAACTTGCAAAATCTCTAAATGCCTCCCGTCCATGTATCGGTTTTTTTAGGGCCCGAGCACTGATATTGTGAAGGCCCTATTGTATCTGTAGGAATTTTTATCTTTCTCGTTTTCGTTTTTCTTCCGACAAAATGAGGGCTTTTTTTCCCACTAAATGTGCCCCAAAAGTAAGCAAGCCAGGCCTGGCGAAAAATGTTATATTTAATGGTTTGCATTAATGGGCGTGGCCTAATGGCTCAACAGCGCCCCCTAGAAAACTTTGTGCCTCAAGCCCCACAATACAGTTTGACGTAGATGCACGAAAATCGCTACACACCTGTATCATGTCGCAACTTAAAGAAAAGTCTCTTTTTCGAAAACCGAACAGGAAGTCGGCCATTTTGAATTATTCGTGTAATTTTGGCGCAATTTATGCATTCCTTCGTCAGTTAATACGGCCCGAACCGTAACGTGCACCCAGATGTGTTATACATCAAAATGTGCGTCTCCATCCTGCGACGATGGGCATTTTCTTTTGTTTTCTTTTCTTTTCTTTTTCGTTTCTCTCTCTACCTCAAACTGCTGCACCTTAAATGTTTATACTGTATCATAGAAATACCACATTTGTTTTATTGTTTATTTTATTTTATCACCAAAGAGCGAAACTACCGGAGTCAAATTCCTTGTTGGACAATGTTCGAACCTGGCCAATAAAGATGATTCTGATGATTCTGATTCTGATTACTTTTCTCAGTCAAAAGCGTTACCGTGGCGACGATAGATGCCAAAAAGCGCAACCCCCCTTCATCTGATTGGTCCATATTTGATAGTTCCTACTTTCTGCCATAACTTTTGAATGGTTTGATATAAAGAGTCGTGGGTGGTTTCATCGGACTGGGTTTTGAGTACTTGAACATAATTGGTGCAAATTAGCCCCGCCCCTTCTTCTGATAGGTCGATATTTGATAGTTCCTATTTTATGCCATAACTTTTGAATGGTTTGACATAAAGTGTCATGGGTGGTGTCATCGGACTTAGTTTTGAGTCCTTGACCTTTATTGGTGAAAATTGCACGCGCAAGGGCTCGTTCATCGCTGCTTGCAGCTTTCATTATTTTATTTTTTTTGCATTAGGAGGTGTCCAGCCTGTATATGCCTCTGACGCATCCACACATCCCATTGCAATGCTCCCACACAGTCTATGAAGCTCATAAAGATCCCAGTGGTCCCAGTGTTGCACAGATAAAGCAGATCTCATCTTATTCCGCTACATCAGCAGTTTCACTGTTAAAGACGTGTCATTCTTTACAAGTGAAAGGTATTGTTCATATTTACTAATCTAGATATCAAGTTTCTGAAATTAAGATAAAATAGAATAGAGTTTTCCGCCATTTGTACGAGTTCAAACAAGCACGTCGGAATTCTTGTGCGTGTCCCTGAGTCGGTAGTAACCGCAATCAATAAACAAATAGTGCATGCAAGAGGTGTTGCAGCACGTGATGCAATAAAAGACAAAAGGCTCAATATATATATATATATATATATATATATACTTTTATACACAAATATACTTAAAACATACTTAAAGGGCACGTTTTGTAAATAAAAACAGAATGAAGGCATCAATGAGGAGAGAAATATGCACAGACATGGATTTGGCCTGAGGTGCAGAGAATTAACATAAATATTGCACATGAGGTAGTCTCGTCTGCTCACTTCAGTATCTGAGTGTTTACCAGGCTGTCAGTGGCTGGAAATAGTTTTATATTCAACGGAACACAACGTCAAAAACAAAAAGTTTGAAGGTTTCAAGCTCTGCGTCAAACCGCGGCGACTCTTTAAATACCTTACAGAAAATTCCTCCATCACTGTTTTCCTGTTATTTTGCTTTAGTTCCACTGATGCCATCAAACATCCATCACCTCTCGAGCCATTTCAACCGTTTTGACGTCATTGCTTCCATGTATGAGATCGTTACTAAGAGCTGTGGGACTGAAAAACGATAATCTGGGTTTTTCTATGTGAGATTCATCTTTAAAAGGAATCCTGTCGGGCATGGATAATTACATTTAAAACTAGGTGACTTTTCACCTTCGGGTTTTGACGACATTTGTGTAAAGCAACGACTCGTTGAAGTGATAAATTGAAGTCCAGCTGTGGTAGATGTGGTAAATGTCGAGTACGGCTTTGTGGCTACATTAATCCAGAATTTATTTTAACGTATTGGTGGGCAGTATATTTACAATTAATCGGTAAACCTTTAGGATTTCTCAATTATTCAACTTATTAATGTGTTTTTCCAACGTATTTTAGCAGGAGAGAGTAATAACCACATGTTAGGGCCTATAGGTCAAATTATTGAAGGTTCCTTTTCATGCTGCTGGATGATATTTTTCTGTTTCTAATTCAGTTGAAATCAAGGGGCACTTTAAAAGAAATTGATCACGTTCATATTTTATAGATGGACATAGTTAAATGTATGAAAAACTTATAACCAATGTGGTTCGCTTAAATCAGGGGTCGGCAACCCGCGCCTCTAGAGCCGCATGCAGCTCTTTAGCGCCGCCCTAGTGGCTCCTGGAGCTTTTTCAAAAATGTTTTGACCTTTTTTTTTTTTCCTTTTTTCCCTCTTTTTTTCTTCTTTTTTTCTTTTTTTTCTTTTTTCCTTTTTTTTCTTTTTTTCTTCCTTTTTCCTTTCCTTTTTAATCTCGACATTTTGACTTTTTTCACGAAATTTTGAATATTTTCTCGACATTGCGACTTTTTTCTCAACATTTCGACTTTTTTCTCAAGATTGTACTTCAACATTAATCTTGACATTTTGACTTTTTTCTCGACATTTTGACTTTATTCTCGAAGTGCATAATGAAAAAAAAATCTTCCCCCAGTTATAACTAATATAGATACATGCAGCATGTGTTGCCTTCATTCTAAGGCTTATACAAAAGTTTTCCTTTTTTCCCTCTTTTTTCTTCTCTTTTTCTTTTTTTCTTTTTTCCTTTTTTTCTCTTTTTTTCTTCCTTTTTCCTATCATTTTTAATCTCGACATTTTGACTTTTTTCACAAAATTTTGAATATTTTCTCGACATTTCAACTTTTTTCTCAACATTTCGACTTTTTTCTCATTTCGACTTTTTTTTCAAGATTGTACTTCAACATTAATCTTGACATTGCGACTTTTTTCTCGAAATTTCGACTTTTTTCTCGACATTTCGACTTTTTTCTCGAAGTGCATAATGAAAAAAAAAAATCATCCCCCAGTTATAACTAATATAAACATGCAGCATGTGTTGCCTTCATTCTAAGGCTTATAAAAGACTTTTATACAAGATTTTTTGCGGCTCCAGACATATTTGTTTTTTGTGTTTTTGGTTCAATACGGCTCTTTCAACATTTTGGGTTGCCGACCCCTGGCTTAAATAATCTCCTCACAGACCCAAAAACCTTCCAAATGGGTGCAAGTCATTCCTTCCCAGATAATTATGAGGAATGTTGAGCTGATTTCAGCTGTCAGTCACCTGAGTTTTCAGTCGATGGAGGATTTTGGTAGTCTCAACGTTGCCGTGGCTCTTGACCCCCTGGATTACTCCTCCTGCCGTAGTCCGGTGACCTTGCGGCTGCAGTGTGTAATGTGGCTCACGGCGCTGACCCGTCACTATCCATTCCCAGCATCCCATCTCATCCCTGAATGGCAGAACCCCCCCCTCACCCTCCGGTCGTCGCCATGGAGACAGGCAGTCTGACCTGGAATGCTGTCGTTCAGCACTATTTTCACTCCTTTCACAGAAGAGTTGAAGGTATCAATTAGGGTAGTACCTGCCCTCTCATGTGCCACCTCATCCCCCCCCCCCCCCACCCCTCCAGTCACATAACTCAAGCAATCGGAACTCAAGAAGACACCAATTTCACCAAATTCCACTTTCTCAAATTGCAGGAAAACGCACTTAACTGATGGCCCCTCCTGACTTGAGAGGAGTCTTTGTTGTGTGCCTTCACGTCCTTGCCCCCCCCCCCACGACTCCTCCTCTCACCTTCCTCTGGCCTGTCTCTCCTCCGTGACACATAACAACCTAAGAGCGCACCTTTCCTCCACCGGGCCGGCCGGCCCTCAACAGCCGAGCCTTTGACGAGCCCCGGGCCTCTCGGGCATCTTAAGGGCCATTTTCCAGGGTCAAAGACCACGAGGGGAAAGTGTGTAAATGATACCTGATGGCATGTAAGAAGGTCATTTGATAGGCAGACATAGCTATCAGCACTTCAGGACTACTGTGATGTAAAGAGCTGCTTTAAAGTGACACAAATGAACTTTTGCAGAGTTTTAGCTCCATGAATCCCTCATAGATGTGGAGGTTAAGGACCTGTCCCAATACTCCCCCTACCCCTAGTTTTCATCCCTACCCCTACATTTTGCGCGTTCCCGTGAGGGTAGTGGTGTCCCAATTCCTCTTTCCACCTAGGGGTAGTGAAGAAAAGTAGTGTAGTGGCTATGAATCTGTCCCTACGGAGAAAAATGTCCCAGAATGCTTTTCGTCGTCATTTGCAGGCTCAATCAAACGAAAAAACATGGCGGACATTTCTTATTTTTTGGTGAATAAAATCAATATTTTGAGTTAGTTTCTGCATAAAAATGCGTTTTGATTACATTTCTAGCGAGAAATATGTATTTTACTTTCATAATATTCACTCAGTGAATGTACATAATCACTCGCTTGCTCGTTGTTGAGAAGTCTTTTCAGATCTCGCCAGAATAAAGGCTGATTTATGGTTCCGCGTTACACCAACGCAAAGCCTACGGCTTAGGTTACGCGGCGACGCGCGCCGCGTAACCTACGCCTTAGGCTCTGTGTCGATTTAATGCGGAACCATAAATCAGCTCCCGAGCCGGCGGCTCTAGATATTCCCCGAAAATATCGGATCAAATTTCTTAACAGGCGTTATTTGGATAAACTCAGCCCAGGTTGGGGGTCTTAACGGTTACTTTTACGCTTGAAAAAATATTAAAACTTAATAAAGTGGCATATTAACAGCACTACAGCTGAAATTAAAACAGCTTTTAGCTCTCAGCTTCCTGATATGGTGTGACCCGAACGTAAACCACGCAGTGACGTAGCAAGTGGTGTCCCAATCCCTAGGGAACATTACAAGGACCCGGGTGGGCGATATGACCTAAAATTAATATCACGGTATTTTTCATCTTTTGAACGGTGACGGTATAATATCACGGTATTTTTTGGTATGTTTTGGGAGGAGTAGCCTGTCCTGTCCCTTTATGTGAATAAGGTTAATAATTTTATATATATTTTATTATATATATATATATATATATATATATATATATATATATATATATATATATATATATATATATATATATATATATATATATATATAATATTTTATATATATATTATATTTATTTTTATTATATTATATTTTAAATATTTTGTAAACCTGTCTTAAAATGTAATACTGGACCTCGGTTGGGCTGGTTGGACAGCGGGTGGTGGAAAATTTCCCTTAATTTTAAATCCAAAACTTGACAGGTTTATGCCATGAGTATTCATATAGAGTAATCCCTTGTTTTTCGAGAGGGTTACGTTCCAAAAAGAACCCGTGATAAGTGATATTCACATAGTAGCAACCCTTTTTTTTTTATATATAATTATTATACAAAGCTTCAAATTGCGGAGTTCAACACCGCCTCGCACGTATTTCACTGCTCTTCTGAGCCGCTGCAGCGTCTTTTTCTTCTAAAGCCCGCAGTAAAGGTGTGTTTTTTCGAGAGAAGAACATGGTTATGGGTATTTTTTGTCACTCCTTTTTTCTTCTGGGCAAAAAGATTCTTTTAAACCGACATTCATTAATTTTTTCTCCATCTTGAAGTGGGCGACTGGTATTCCAGCAGGTTGAAACAGCGCTCTGCGCTCCGCTGCCGTCAAAGACCCGCCCAGCTCCACTTCTGATTGGCTAGTGTTAGTTTGGTTGAGCCAGAGCTGCTTTCCTCTCATTCCATTGGTAGACGAATACGGTTGACTAAGACTTTTTTTTTTTCTCTCAAACTTTTTTTTTTTTTTTTTTTAAGCAGTCAAACTCGCACGCCGAGAAAAAAAACTCCATACGCCGGGGATCCGGCACGGTGCCGGAATACTTTAAGCCCTGTCATTTCTTACTACTCTTGTCGTAAGGTGTAGCAGCAGTAATGATGCCTGCAGTGAAAGCTGTGTACTCTTGGGACCGCTGCTCCGCTGCGGAGCAGCGGTCCCAGCGGGACCAGCTGCTGGTCGCACTTGCGCTCGTTTTGGCCCGGGTTGCCTCTTCATATTCACGGGCGTGCGTGTTTTTTAAGTGATGAAACAGGTTGCTTGTGTTTCCACCTCTTGCTGTCACAACACGGCAGCAAACCTTGCATATCACCGACGTTTTTAATGCCTTATTTAGGCTTATTATTTTATAATTGATTTATTACGGTATTGACGGTATTGCAAAATCCATGTCGTGGCGCAGTTTCACACCGGTGATGACTATGACACCGGTGTACCGCCCACCCCTAGACCCTACGCCTGTGGCTTCATTTTTAGGGCTAGTGGTAGAAAGTAGGGGGGGATTGGGATTGGCCCTTACTCTTGTTTGATCACCGTCTCGTCTTCTCAATCGTTACTTTCTTGAGTCTCTTCGTCACCTCTGGTGCAATTTCTGTCATACTTCTGCAAGTAAGTTCCAGCATCGCTCATGGTGTCATGGACCCATAAGACGACCGGGACGGCACTCCATAGTCTAGCTTTTGCTGATAGTAGGGACAGCTGCTTCAACGAATCAAATAATCCTTAGGATTAAATAGAAACTGACTATAACACAAACTCCTTGGTCTTGCTTTAACTTAACTCCTGGCCTGAATAGGAAGGTAACCAGGCAGACTTTTCCGTTGCCGCCCCCAGGCTCTAGAATAAGCTCCCTGCCGAGATGCGACTTAGTCTGACCTCAGCATTTTTAAATCTAGGCTAAAAACCCACCTATTTTTTATTTTATTTTTTTTACGAACAGTCCTATATTAATATATTTGTTTATATTCACATATAAATGAAATAACTTCAGTTTGTCTGTAATCCCTATAGAAAGCATCACTTAAGTTGGATGACATTTTTGAGTCTTTTCAGAGGCTTAAAAAACAATCCAGGTTAATTCAGTTGACTGCTAATATTGGTTGCCAATTGCTGCAAAGATAATATTTTACTCCAACTCAAAAATGCTTTGGTTCATGTTGTTTTGGTCCCAAACAAAAAAATTGCACACCTTGCCTTCTAAAAATAGGGTTGATTTACCGTTCCTTTAATGCAAATCGGTTTTTGTATTTCACGTCGGCGACACATTCAGAAAAGTTGGGACAGAGAAGCATTTTAACACTTTACGATGTTGCTCTTTCTCCTTTAGACAATCACATTCTCCCTGTAAACACAACACCCAACTATTTAAGACGGATTTTAACACCCAGTAGTGTGATGAAACTTCCATCCTATTATATTTTGTTGTATTTTATTGTTTTTGATTGTTCTTATTTGTCCTCCTTTTTATCTATTACTTGTTGTAAAGCACTTTGGCACATGACAGGCTGTTGGAAAGTGCTGTATAAATAAAGTACATTCCATTACATCATGAATGACACGTGGCCACCGCGTTAGCTGATCATGCAGGAATCTTCTTATATTTTATTTTTATGTGCAAAACAGACGGGACATTATTTTCAGAAAAATGCTCTATAATTTAATTTGTTTGAACTGTTCGTACAAACATACACGTGCAAAGGAAAGGACAACAAGCCACAACACATCAGCACTTGGAAGAATGAAGCGCTCACATCTGGACTGGCTTCAAGGGTTCACGCTGCGTACATGTGTCACAAACACACCTGCATTTATACCCTGTTTATTACTCCATATTCATTTCATCCAGTTCAGTCAATTGATACTGTATTCCTTTTACAATGGGAAATGATATGTTGCAGTAACTGTGATTATTTAAAGGGGACCTATTATGGCATCTAATCCCTATTTTAAACAGGCCTTGAATGTCTTAAAAACAAGCTTTTGATTGTTTTTGCTAAATAAATTAGAAATTCAGCCTCTGAGCCATGTCTTTATCTTCCCATTCTCTAACCTCATTATCTATGCAGGATTCTGAGTGGGCGGGGCTATGATAATGAGGCTCTGTGCTGATTGGCTGCCTGAATGACGCGATACACCGCTACGGAAAAATGGCGGAAGCTCCGGCCGGTGGAGTTACCGTGCCATGACTGCATGCGATAAGAGCGAGCGTCAGCGACAAAATCAATTCCATTGCTTTATTTTCTATTGGACTGTCCTAACTGGCCGCAGCGACGCAGCGCCGTTTTGAGCTGAACATTTGTCGGACGCCCTGCTTCTATTTTCTTCCTGCCGCTCGCGTTGAAAGCCGGTTGAAAGCGCTGTAGGAAACAGTCACGGATGAGGAACGGCTGATCCAGTTAGTTGAAATGAGAAGTTATCTCTATGATTCCTCCTCATTTTACTACAAAAACCTCAATAAAGTGGCAGCTGCTGGAGGGAGATGGACAGAGAGCGTCCGTTGTCACGCAGTGCGACGCGATAGTCGGACGCTCGCATGCAGTTACACGGTTTTATAGTTGTGGGCGTGGTTTGCATTTTGGTTACGTAACGACAAGAGCAGAATCTTATTGGCTCGTAGATCCACATCACACTGGACGGCTCATCCGGGCGGCTGTACAGACACTGCAGAATTTGGTTGCTTTCCTCCTTCTCTGAGTTGGCAGGCTGAGGGGAGACCACTTTATATATGTTAAAGCAAGAGAAAACCTGTTTTTCATAATAGGTCCCCTTTAAGTTTGTTCAACCATTTTATATGTTTATGGCTATGAGAGAATACTCTTCTGGAGCTGTTTGTGTTGCTGAAGAAGCCTCAGGCGAAAGACACTAGTGTTGTATCGCTGTGTTACGAAGAGGATGCTAAGTGTTGTCCATTTAAGGCTTTCATTTTATGCAACATCCTTCTTTACACAAACAGGAATGGTGAGAGTACAGAGCCCTGTGGTGCTCCTGTGCTGCTGACCACCTGGCCAGACACCAAAACCATGCAAGCTGTGGTCTCTTTGTCAGGTAGCCAGTAATCCAGGTGATTGTGGAGCCGTCCACCTGTGACTGCATTTACATGCATCAATAACCCTTTTAAAACCCGAATATTAGCAATAACCAGGTTTTGCACGGTTATGTAAACACCAATAACCCCTTTGAATAACCCGAATTTGCTCATATTGGGGTTTTTAAAAACCCCAATATGACCTCCTGGGTTACTCCTTTTAAAACCCGAATATTGGGTCATGTAAACGCCTAACGGAATATCCCCATCAAACGGAACATGAATTTGTTTTCTGCACGTGCTCTGTTCACAAGGAATCTTGGTCTTTTGAGTCCAGGAAGTTCTTCTAAACACGGAGAAACCAAGACCAGGAGGAGACAAATCACTTCATAAATGTAATGAAGGATATGAACATTTCTGCATTTGTAGACGGTAGAAAGTACCGGGATGGAAGATTCACAAGAAGTTGCGCGAAGCAGCATTTGTTTTGAATTTGGATACAGGAAAAAGAAGCAGAAATGACGGTAATTGCGTCATGACGTTCTCCGTGCGTCGCTGGTTTGATCCAGATATCCCAAATGATTAATTACCATGTAAACGGAATATTCTGAATGTTTCAGTAACTGGAATATTAGCAATAACCCGACTTTTGATTGCATATAAACGTAGTCTGTGTCTTCTGGAGTTTCTTACACAGTAAAACAGGCTGAATACATTCACTGGAGAACTCAAAGAACATGATCCTCATGTATGACGGCGTCTTCAACCCCACGATGATGAGCAAACTGCAGTGGGTCCTGAAAGGTGCTCGTATTCTCATGTATGCTTATTATAGAGAACAGTTTTAGGTGTTGGCCGTTGTGTTTGCTGTGGTGATCAGTTGTTGGTCTCTTTGCTTTACGTTTCTCAGGGAGATACAGAGTTTACGAGGACAAACGTTTGCTTCGTGGTAAAATGAAGGTGTAAAAACATAATAAGGATCGTCCAGGGCAGCCGTTGTCTGTGCTTTTCACAGTTTCTTTTTAATAGTTGTGTTTCACCATCTTTGTGATGAAATCAGTAAATAAAACTCAAATGCAAATGAACAGATCACAAATGTGCAATTTAGAAAAACTTCCCAAGTTTATTGAAAATATGTTGTTTTCTTCTTGTTGAACTACTAACTTTATACGTCCTAGGGAGAACATTTGGGCTTTATCTGTTTTAACTGTGAAAAAGCAATAATTAATAAGTGCGTAATCCTTACATCTGCACCCCGCAATTACTGCGCTGGCCCGTGTGTGTTTACCTCAGGTGATTCACAGTCGTGCTGTGAAACGCTGCCAGTACATCCAGAAAGCCTTTGAGCTGTGTAGCTGCTTGTGCACTTACAGCAGTGCTTTGGTTTTCAATCTCTCCATCATCACCGGGAGACATTCTTCAACACACAGAGGAGGAAGCGCAGTGTGTAATTTGCGCTGTCTGAAGGAATTATTCAACATGGCTCAGCTGCTCCGAATTTGACGCGAAGTCCCTAAAAAAAGATCCAGCGATTTAGGAAAAAGAGGTCAGTGATCACCACATAAATCACCTCGCTGTGGCAAAGAGATTGCCCAGAAGCAGATGTGTCTTTGGCATTTGGCACAGGATTGCTGTACCGGACTTTTTTTCCCTTTTTTTTTTTTTTTTTTTTTTTTTTTTTTTTTAACACACAAAAAAAAAAAAAAAAAAAAAAAAAAAATGAGGGCCCAACCCTCAGACCATAAACATGTCCCTCCTCAACCCCAGAACGGAGGCAAAACGTGCCTCCCTCTCTCTGGCCCTCCTTCCTTCTCTCTGTTTCAACACATCCCTCTCTTGACTTCCTTCCTGCCCCACCCATTGAATTTTAATACCTGCCTGTCATGTTTTCTTCTCTTTTTTTCCTCTCTCTCTCTCCCTCCTTCCCCCCCTCCTTCTCCCAGACCCTTGCTGCGCATCTAGTAATTATCAGAGCACTGAAAAAACCCTTTCATTTAAAAGGATTGGCAATTATCTCAGTGGAACACAATAAAAGGGCTTCCCCTCAAGAGGAAGGGGAAGTTTGAGCTGTGGTACGCCGCTGCATGTCGCACCGCTTTCCTCTTGAAGTGGGAGCAGAGGTGGAGGTCCTGTAGGAGGTGTAGTTTTTTTTTTTCTTTTCTTTTCACCCTTATCTACTCTAGCTCAAATATTTGTTAATCAAAGAGTAGGCTGGGGGGGAAACAGTGAGGGTCTAGTGAGCGGGGCTTTACTTTGCCAGAGATTGCCAGTGTTCCTCCTTGTTGTTAAGTTGCTACACTTAAAATATATGAACGCACTTCAGATTGGGAAAAGGTCGAAATAGCTACCCTTTTAAGCAGCTCTGATTTAGAGCCTTGGCCTACTGTTCACCTCCAGGGGAAATCTATAAACTTGTTCAACCCATTGTAAATAACACTTTTATGGCGCTGCGGGGAGAGTTTGATCCACAACACCTCATTGGAACCAACGCGGCCGTTGGGGTGGATCGGTCGGGTCTTGGCCGGCGCTTCAGAGCGGCGGCGGCGGCAGCAGCGGCAGCAACGATACTGTGACAAAGCACACAAAAATGTAAATGAGCATAAAGTTGTAAAAATCTACTATTCGGGGGAACGTGTGGAAAAGAGAGACTGTTGAGTTTGGCAAAGTGGGCCGTCTGTAGTGTTTGAGGCTGTGTAAAAGTAGAACGTGCTCGAGTTAGATCATAGAGCACACGCTAAATGTGTGATCTCTTAACCAGATGTGATAATGAGGCCGGTTAGCGGCAGTAGCGGCCGGCACTGATCGAGGCAGCAGTTTATTATACGGAGAGGCCGGATACGTTTTTTAATCGATCTGAGAGGTCTCCCCAGTTTTATGCTCGGATGGCTATCGTCTTCTAGGAGGGGTTTGTCACATAAGGGGACATCATGTCAGGTACTGCTTTGGCATTTACCATTTTCTACAGCAGGTCTATCTATTGCAGGGGTCGGCAACCCGTGGCTCTAGAGCTGCATGCGGCTCTTTAGCGCCGCCCTAGTGGCTCCTGGAGCTTTTTCAAAAATGTTTGACCTTTTTTTTCCTTATTTTCTTTTTTTTCCCTTTTTTTTCTCTTTTTTTCCCTTTTTTCTTTTTTCTTCTTTTTTCCTTTTTTTCTCTTTTTTTTCTTCCTTTTTCCTTTCCGTTTTAATCTCGACATTTTGACTTTTTTTTTCGAAATTTTGACTTGTTTCTCAACATTTCAACTTTTTCACGAAATTTTGACTTTTTTCTCAACATTTTGACTTTTTTCTTGAAATCTTGACTTTTTTTCTCAACATTTCGACTTTTTTCTCAACATTTCGACTTTTTTCTCGAAATTTTGACTTTTTTCTCAACATTTCAACTTTTTTCACGAAATTTTGACTTTTTTTCTCGACATTTCGACTTTTTTCTCAACATTTCGACTTTTTTCTCGAAATTTTGACTTTTTTCTCAACATTTCAACTTTTTTCACGAAATTTTGACTATTTCCTCGAAATTTTGACTTTTTTCTCAACATTTCGATTTTTTTCTTGAAATCTTGACCTTTTTCTCGACATTTCGACTTTATTCTAGACATTTCGACTTTTTTCTCTTTTTCGACTTTTTTCTCGAGATTGTACTTCAACATTATTCTCGATATTTCGACTTTTTTCTCAACATTTCGACTTTTTTCTTTAAATCTTGACTTTTTTCTCGACATTTCGACTTTTTTCTCGACATTTCGACTTTTTTCTCGAGATTGTACTTCAACATTATTCTCGATATTTCGACTTTTTTCTCGACATTTCGACTTTTTTCTCAAAATTTCGACTTTTTTCTCAACATTTCAACTTTTTTCTCGACATTTCGACTTTTTTCTCAAGATTGTACTTCAACATTAATCTTGACATTTCAACTTTTTTCTCGACATTTCGTGCATAATGAAAAAAAAAATCTTCCCCCAGTTATAACTTATATAGATACTGTACATGCAGCATTTTAAGGCTTATACAAGACTTTTCATTTTTTGCGGCTCCAGACATATTTGTTTTTTGTGTTTTTGGTCCAATATGGCTCTAAAACATTTTGGGTTCCCGACCCCTGATCTATTGCTATGATCTTTTTTGAATATTCTCATCCACCCTTGCCTTCACTCACTTTCTCCCACATGTCAGGGACCAGCGAGTCCTGGTTTCTCCTCGAGGCCTTTTTTCCATGTCTGAAACATCTCCCCTGGAAGAAATCTAACGGTACACGTGAACGGTTAAGAGGAACAGCCCCACTCCTCAAAGTATCCCTGCAGATCAGCCCAGCCACCTTCCAGAGAAAGCTCAGTTTGGCAATGCTGTCCTCAGAACCTCGTTGCTTCGTCCGCTGCCCACGGTTCTTGACCATAGACGAGCGCTGGAACGTACATCAACTGGTAAATTGAAAGCTTTGCTTTCCGGCTCAGCTTTCTCTTCACCACAGCGGGCCAGTGCGCCAATCCAGCCTGTCAATCTCCAGAGCCGCTTCATTCGGCCCCTACTTTGTGTACAAGACCTCAAGATACTTGAACTGCTCCACTTGAGGCTCCGAGTCCTTCCAAACCCAGAGTGGGCAATCCACCATTTCATCCTAAAATAGAGGCAATGCTGTAACTGTTATTATTGTAATCCACGGCGCAGACTGTCAGCAGCTTGAACAGTCTTTGGTTGGAAGTGGAATTCCTCCAGAGAAAATGTGATGCACCTACAGGGGCTAAGTAGGAAAACACCTTTTATTGCCTGTTTCTCAAAGTTTTGTCTGTGGACATTTTGATGGAAGAAGCAACTGACTAGGGATGGGCCGTATGGACTAAAAAATGTATCACGATAATTTCTGGCATTTATCCCGATAACGATAAAAATGACGATAAAAAAATACCAATTCAACTCCACCTTTTGTAACTATAAATCTATCACCACATTCAGTCTTTGGAGCCAAATCACTGCTCTAAAAGATACTAAATACTACTAAACTACACCAATTAAATTGAATTAATAAAAACCAATTAAATGAGTTACACCTGTAGAACTGTAGTGACTCAGATCCGCCATGTTTGTTACACAAACACGAATCAACGGGAATTTATCTTCCTTCCTTCCTTCCTTCCTTCCTTCCTTCCTTCCTTCCTTCCTTCCTTCCTTCCTTCCTTCCTTCCTTCCTTCCTTCCTTCCTTCCTTCCTTCCTTCCTTCCTTCCTTCCTTCCTTCACGTACGTTGTGCGTCGATTTAACGCAGAACCATAAATCCGGTTTTACACAAAAATGTCACCAACGAGAATTTATCGTTTTTACCTCGAGATGACAAATTCCTACTGTGGGGAATTTTTTTGACGCTATATCGTGAACGGTAAAATATCACCCATTCCTAGTTGGGACTAACGGGTTATTTAGTAACGCGTTACAGTAACGCCGTTTTGCGGTAACTAATACTCTAACGCATTACTTACTTAAATTCAGTAACGCAGTTACCGTTACCAAACGGTGCATTACTCCGTTATTTCTGGCTACAGTGAAGCTTTTTTTCCCCACACGCGGAGACCAGAGGAAACCTAGTGTGTGTTTATTCAAAAACATGACCGGTCATGGCGAGCCAAGAGAAGCTGAGTTTCACAACGTGGAGATATTGTCATTACAGTAATCCCTCGTTTTTCGCAGGGGTTACGTTCCAAAAAGAACCCGTGATAAGTGAAATTCTTTTTACAATTATTATAGAAGGTTTCAAATTGTAGAGATCAGCTCCGCCTCGCACGTATTCCACTGCTCTTCTGAGCCGCTGCATCCCGACTCTGTAGCGTCTTTTTCTCCTAAAGCCGCGGTGCAGGTGGGTTTTTTCGAGAGAAGAAAATTGTTATGGTCGTTGTTGTTGCTCGTTTTTCTTCTGGGCAAAAAGATTATCATAAACCGACATGACACCATTGGTTATATTTGAGACTGTAATGCACAATTCATCAAAGGTTCTTGAGCTGCTGCTGAATAGTCCAGTCAATCTAACTCAAAAAAGGGCCCAACCCAGGAGAAATTGCAATAGTAATGTGTCATAGTTTTTATTGGTCCAAATACCCTCCTGCATCATATATTTCCTTCCGTCCTTCCTTCCTTCCTTCCTTCCTTCTTTCTTTCTTTCTTTCTTTCTTTCTTCTTTCTTTCTTTCTTTCTTTCTTTCTTTCTTTCTTTCTTTCTTTCTTTCTTTCTTTCTTTCTTCTTTCTTTCTTTCTTTCTTTCTTTCTTTCTTTCTTTCTTTCTTTCTTTCTTTCAGGCTCATTTCCTTCCGTCCGTCCGTCCGTCCTTCCTTCCGTCCTTCCTTCCTTCCTTCCTTCCTTCTTTCTTTCCGTCCGTCCGTCTTTCCTTCCTTCCTTCCTTCTTTCTTTCAGGCTCATTTCCTTCCTTCCTTCCTTCCTTCCTTCCTTCCTTCCTTCCTTCCTTCTTTCTTTCAGGCTCATTTCCTTCCTTCCTTCCTTCCTTCCTTCCTTCCTTCCGTCCATCCTTTCTTCCTTCCTTCCTTCCTTCTTTCTTTCAGGCTCATTTCCTTCCTTCCTTCCTTCCTTCTTTATTTCTTTCTTTCAGGCTCATTTCCTTCCGTCCTTCCTTCCTTCCTTCTTTCTTTCTTTCAGGCTCATTTCCTTCCTTCCTTCCGTCCTTCCTTCCTTCCTTCCTTCTTTCTTTCAGGCTCATTTCCTTCCTTCCTTCCTTCCGTCCATCCTTCCTTCCTTCTTTCAGGCTCATTTCCTTCCTTCCTTCTTTATTTCTTTCTTTCAGGCTCATTTCCTTCCTTCCTTCCTTCCTTCCTTCCTTCCTTCCTTCCTTCCTTCCTTCCTTCCTTCCTTCCTTCCTTCGTTATTTCTTTCTTTCAGGCTCATTTCCTTCCTTCCTTCCTTCTGTCCATCCTTCCTTCCTTCCTTCCTTCCTTCTTTCTTTCAGGCTCATTTCCTTCCTTCCTTCCTTCCTTCCTTCCTTCCTTCCTTCCTTCCTTCTTTATTTCTTTCTTTCAGGCTCATTTCCTTCCTTCCTTCCTTCCTTCCTTCCTTCCTTCCTTCCTTCCTTCCTTCCTTCCTTCCTTCCTTCCTTCCTTCCTTCCTTCCTTCCTTCCTTCCTTCCTTCCTTCCTTCCTTCTTTCTTTCTTTCTTTATTTCAGGCTCATTTCCTTCCTTCCTACGGAACGCCATCCTGGCGATTGCCACAGATCTGCTACGGGAGGAGGCGGGTGTTAGATTCCCACCGCTGTCCTCTCATGGCTGAAGCAGCTTTATGTTTCCAGCGAGCGCCGCGGTGCCGCTCCTGCCCGTCTCTCGTCTCTCGCTGCCCCACCTGTCGCGTCTCGCTGCGGGCCCAGAACGAGAGGCAAAGTTTGGCTGGAACAGCTGGTTGCCCCGGCAACACTTTGTGCCACAGCAGCGGATTGGAACAGGAACTGGCCTATCCATGTCAGTCTGCAGGCAGGATCTGGGCCATGCCTTGTGTTAACAGATTATCTGATTTCCATTCAGACGTCTCGGGTATCGGCCCCACTCCTCCGTTCTCTGGAAAAGCGACCCCAGCCAGCCTCTCTCTGAAAGCCCCCAGAGCTCTGCTCTCTTCTCCCATTTCCTGTCTTAATTACGCACTCCTTTGTGCCCTTGTTTTTTTCTTTCTGTCTCTCTGTCTTTCCTCCGTCCTCCTCTTCTGCCTCTCGTCCTTCTCTCGGCTCCTCATCCCCCCTCCCTTCTCTCCGTCTGTCTCTTCGCTCTCCTTTTATTTTAAAGAGATGAAAACCCAAGATTTTTTTAAGTTCAGGTCTGCTGCCTTCCTTCCTTCCTTCCTTCCTTCCTTCCTTCCTTCCTTCCTTCCTTCCTTCCTTCCTTCCTTCCTTCCTTCCTTCCTTCCTTCCTTCATGCAGGCTCATATCCTTCCTTCCTTCATTCCTTCCTTCTTTCTTTCATGCTCATATCCTTCCTTCCTTCCTTCCTTCATTCCTTCCTTCTTTCAGGCTCATATCCTTCCTTCATTCCTTCCTTCCTTCATGCAGGCTCATATCCTTCCTTCATTCCTTCCTTCCTTCTTTCTTTCAGGCTCATATCCTTCCTTCCTTCCTTCCTTCCTTCTTTCAGGCTCATATCCTTCCTTCCTTCCTTCCTTCTTTCAGGCTCATATCCTTCCTTCCTTCCTTCCTTCTTTCAGGCTCATATCCTTCCTTCTTTCAGGCTCATATCCTTCCTTCCTTCCTTCCTTCCTTCCTTCCTTCCTTCCTTCTTTCAGGCTCATATCCTTCCTTCCTTCCTTCCTTCCTTCTTTCAGGCTCATATCCATCCTTCCTTCCTTCCTTCCTTCTTTCAGGCTCATATCCTTCCTTCCTTCCTTCCTTCTTTCAGGCTCATATCCTTCCTTCCTTCCTTCTTTCAGGCTCATATCCTTCCTTCCTTCCTTCCTTCCTTCCTTCCTTCCTTCCTTCCTTCCTTCCTTCCTTCCTTCTTTCAGGCTCATATCCTTCCTTCCTTCCTTCATTCCTTCCTTCCTTCTTTCTTTCAGGCTCATTTCCTTCCTTCCTTCCTTCCTTCCTTCCTTCCTTCTTTCAGGCTCATTTCCTTCCTTCCTTCCTTCCTTCCTTCCTTCCTTCTTTCAGGCTCATATCCTTCCTTCCTTCCTTCCTTCCTTCCTTCTTTCTTTCAGGCTCATATCCTTCATTCCTCCCCTTCCTTCCTTCCTTCCTCCATCTTCCTTCCTTCCTTCTTCCATCTTCCTTCCTTCCTTCCTTCCTTCTTTCAGGCTCATATCCTTCCTTCCTTCCTTCTTTCAGGCTCATATCCTTCCTTCCTTCCTTACTTCTTTCTTTCAGGCTCATATCCTTCCTTCCTTCCTTCCTTCTTTCTTTCAGGCTCATATCCTTCCTTCCTTCCTTCCTTCCTTCCTTCCTTCCTTCCTTCCTTCCTTCCTTCCTTCCTTCTTTCAGGCTCATATCCTTCATTCCTTCCTTCCTTCCTTCCTCCCTTCCTTCCTTCCTTCCTTCCTCCATCCTCCATCTTCCTTCCTTCCTTCCTTCCTTCCTTCTTTTCAGGCTCATATCTTTCCTTCCTTCCTTCCTCCATCCTCCATCTTCCTTCCTTCCTTCCTTCCTTCCTTCCTTCCTTCCTTCCTTCCTTCCTTCCTTCCTTCCTTCCTTCCTTCCTTCCTTCCTTCACGTACGTTGCATCGATTTAACACAGAACCATAAATCAGCTTTACACAAAAACGTCATCAACGGGAATTTATCGTTTTTACCGTGAGATACAAATTCTTACCGAGGGGATTTTTTTTGGCGGTTTATCGTGAACGGTAAAATATCACCCATTCCTACGACTGACTGGACGGACTCATATCCTTGCTGCAGAGGCGTCTTTGGCCCTCCCCTGCTACCGCCACCTCCTACAGTCCAGCTCCCCTTTCCCTGCCCCCCCCCCCCTCCATCGTCTCTCCACCTGTAAGGGAATACTGTGTTTTTTTCGATGCCTTGGTGCTGTCAACAGGATGAATCCACCACGGCCCGTGGAAAACACACTCAGAGCTGCAGCTACAGTTTCTCTGAAAAGCAGGAGAGGAGGGAGAGAAAGGTGGATGGATGAGTGAGGGAGGCAGCTGGAAGGGATTACTGTGCAGTTTCATAGGCAGCACAATTACAAACATACCAAGTGTTAACTTGGCTGTGTAGCATAACACCAACGATGATGCTTTGGCTCTGGAACAGGGACAAGCCTCCCCCCTTTCTTTTCTTTTTTTTCCTCGGGTGTTTGAATGCACGAATGTTGGTGTGGAGCGCTTGAAGAGGTGTTCCCAGCTGTGCATAGTAGGCCTGTGTTGAAAAAAACAGATTTTCTGATTCTAAATCAATTCTCATATTAATTCCTAAAAATCGATTCGATTTTTTTTTTTTTTTTTTTTTTTTTTCATCATTACATTTTTGCCTGGTGAACTTTAATCCCAGTAGTCCCAGTAGTTTTGAAAACTCCTGAACTACCTGAACTTTTTTTTTTCCTAAAATTGATTTGTATGCCTAAAGATCGATTTTTTTTTATTATTATTATTTTTTTTTTTTTTTTTTTTCATCATTACAGTTTTTCCTGGTGAACTTTAATCCCAGTAGTCCCAGTAGTTTTGAAAACTCCTGAACTAAATTAACTTTTCTTTAGAGAAAATGCTGGACATTTCAGCTTAAATTTCTAAATGTTATATTAGTTCAATGAAGTTCATATTATCTATATTTACTATAGCTTGTTTGGTTTCTCTGTTATCGGACACGGTTTGTCATGAAATGCCTGAAAAATGCCGGGTGCTTCATGTCCAGCTGTGTCTGGTGACAGAATAAATCAGACAAGCTATAATTATTTGTTTACTGCTTGAGCTGTTGCAATTTCTTTCTTTTTTTGCACTTTAAATGGATATTGAAAGGCCTATTTGAGTTATTTATTTCTTAGTTATTTCACAATAATTATTGTGAAATTATTATTTTGGATCAAATGGTGATAATCGATTCTGAATTAGAGATGGGCAGTATGGACTAAAAAATGTATCATGATAATTTCTGGCATTTATCCCGATAACGATAAAAATGACGATAAAAAAATACCAATTCAACTTTGTAACATTAAATCTATCTCACTCTCAGATCCGCCATGTTTGTTACACAAAAGGTCATCTTTCCTTCCTTCCTTCCTTCCTTCCTTCCTTCCTTCCTTCCTTCCTTCCTTCCTTCCTTCCTTCCTTCCTTCCTTCCTTCCTTCCTTCCTTCCTTCCTTCCTTCCTTCCTTCCTTCTTTTTCCCCCTTCCTTCCTTCTTCCCTTCCTCTTTTCTCCCTTCTTTCCTTGTTTTCTCCCTTCCTTCTTTCCTTGTTTTCTCCCTTCCTTCCTTCTTTCCTTGTTTTCTCCCTTCCTTCTTTCCTTGTTTTCTCCCTCCCTTCCTTCCTTCCTTCTTGTTTTCTTCCTTCCTTCCTTCCTTCCTTCCTTCCTTCCTTCCTTCCTTCCTTCCTTCCTTCCTTCCTTCCTTCTTTTTCCCCCTTCCTTCCTTCTTCCCTTCCTCTTTTCTCCCTTCTTTCCTTGTTTTCTCCCTTCCTTCTTTCCTTGTTTTCTCCCTTCCTTCCTTCTTTCCTTGTTTTCTCCCTTCCTTCTTTCCTTGTTTTCTCCCTCCCTTCCTTCCTTCCTTCTTGTTTTCTTCCTTCCTTCCTTCCTTCCTTTCTCCCTTCCTTCCTTCCTTCCTTCCTTCCTTCCTTCCTTCCTTTCTCCCTTCCTTCCTTCCTTCCTTCCTTCCTTCCTTCCTTCCTTCCTTCCTTCCTTCCTTCCTTCCTTCCTTCCTTCCTTCCTTCCTTCCTTCACGTACGTTGTGTGTGGATTTAACGCAGAACCATAAATCAGCTTTACACAAAAACATCAACGGGAATTTATCATTTTTATCGTGAGATGACAAATTCTTATCATGGGGAATTTTTTTGACGATTTATCGTGAACGGTAAAATATCACCCATTCCTAGTGCATAGTTACATACAACTAAATGAGAGACTCGTGCTGGATGAAAAACCGGCAAGAAATAATAATAAATCCGAATGTAAAGGTGTAAACACAATGAGAGAGTAAACCGAGCAGGCACATCCTATGACAACGACTGGTTTGTCACCGTTCTGAGCCGGATCTGGTTCCCGAGCCACGGCATTGAGGCGAGACCCAGAGAGGGTGACCTTGTCTGGGTGAAATCAGACACGGGTTTTCACATGCTGGGTGGGGGATTTTTTTTTTCCTCTTCCTCCCCTCTCCTTCTCTTTCTCTGTCTTGTTATCTCCTGCAGTAGGTGGCTAATTGCTCTGATGTTGTAGATTACATTTAGCGTGCAGCTCTTATTGTGTGCAGTGCAGTCATACGTAAAAGCAGATATGGCTGCACTGACTGTACTCCAAGTTTTCTTGTTTTGTTTTTTGTCAAACCTTTCAGGCACATTTCTTTTTTTTTTATATATTTTTTTTTTAATTGAGATCAATGGCCAAAGTAACAATGGTACATACATCTTCATAACTATTTCAAAGAAAAAAAAACAATAGAAGGTTCACTACATTCAGTGACCGTAGTGTACCAAGTATCACTAAAAGAAAATCACAAGTCAAAGATTTTTTTCCCCTTTTTTTTAACCCCTCCAACATAGAAACATAAAAATAAAATAAAAATAAATGGATATAAAATTATAGCAGGTAAAGAATTAATTACGCAAAAAAAAGAATAGAAAATAAATAAATAAATTTAAAAAAAGAAATAAAAGAAAAAAAAAGAAAACAGCTCACTAAACTATTACTCTAAAAACACCATAATGCAAATACACACCCACACATAAATAAAATTGCAAAAAGGAAAGAAAAAGCATATGAAAACACCTGAATGAGTGCCTTGAATGAGGAACATATGACTGGAAAAAATTGTCTTTTATTTGAAAGACACAAAATACAAAACAATACTGTGCATTTGCCCTATTGTTACAGTTTGTAATGCTTTATAACTGTTTAAGTTTTAAAGAGAAAATCACAAGTCAAAGATTTTTTTTCCCTTTTTTTTTTAACCCCTCCAACATAGAAAAATAAAAATAAAATAAAAATAAATGGATATAAAATTATAGCAGGATGAGAATTAATTACGCAAAAAAAAGAATAGAAAATAAATAAGTAAATAAATAAAAAAGAAAAGAAAAGAAAAGAAAAAAAAGAAAACAAAAAGAAAACAGCTCACTAAACTATTACTCTAAACACCATAATGCAAATACACATCCACACATAAATAAAATTGCAAAAAGGAAAGAAAAAGCATATGAAAACACCTGAATGAGTGCCAAGCACTAACAGGCACCTCTAAGTGGGTAACACTTTTAAGTTTGAAACATGGGATATGAAATATTGCCATCTTTAATAGAACCTTTCAGTACTTCCACGACTAGAGTACCTGATTTTGTCAAGTTTCAGAAAAGACATCATATCCTTAAGCCACATAGAAATTGAGGGACTTACAGCAGAATTCCAATGTAACAATAACGTACGCTTTGCTATCAAAGACGTTTTCAGGCACATTTCAACCCAAAGCACAGGAGAACTTGAGCGGCGCTCTGCTGAAATATAATTTTACGAGTTGATTTCTTTTGCGTTTTTTCGCCTGCGTTTGTTTTTAAGGTTCAGAGGAGATCAGGCAGCTAAAACGCTTTTCGCTGTAAAAGTCCCAACACTTTTTTCTCTGGTGTCCCAGAGCTGCAGAGCTAATCACGCAGCAGTTTACAAAGCAGTCAAACCGGAAAATGCTCTTCAGCTGTACAACTCTATCAATGTTGCACATGTCTACCGGTCGTGGCTGTTTTTATTCGTGCCTCGGAGCGAAACCCGCTGGAAAACAATCAGAGATTAATGCTGTGTTGTGTACGTTCATACTTTTCCTATTAATTCAGCTTTGAGTTCACTCAACCATCACAGATCGTAGTGCACGTCTCAGCTGATTAAAGTGAGTGTGATTGGTTAAGCGTCAATGTTTGTGTCTCCAAACACTGACAACTATTCCTTTAGTACAACCGAAAGTTGTTATTGTTCATTAAAGTATAATTAATATGCTATTGTTGATATTAAGCCAGAGATAACTGAGATAAGACTGAGGTAAAAAGGTGGAAATAAAACGAACAATAAAAATCTGAAATGTTTGGCCTCCACTGCGAGTCCAAGCGCCAAAAAAAAGGAGATCCATAAACTGCAGTTGTTCATAGTTCAGGTCCACAGAAAGGATAGAGTTCTTCCTCCAACATGAGCTATGAAACGTTTCCTGAGACGTACATTCGGATTCAGGATTTGCGTTAAAGCTTCGCTGCCAGTTCAACACCAAATACACTGCAAATCGAAACCGAAAAGTCTGATAACCAGATTTAAAAATCCAGGAACTAGGGCTGTGCGATTAATCGATTTTAAATCTAAATCGGATTTATTAATCAGGACGATGTTAAAAAAAGGAAAGTCGTAAAATCGATTTTCCTCTCGCATCTAGTTTAGTCATCTTTGTTTGGTCAAGAAGATTGTAAATGTTGTCACTTTACTAAACCCAACGAGGATTTACAGTATCTTTCAGTTGCATTTCATTCCCATTAGGGACATTTGTTCGCTATTTTTTTTTTAAAATAAAGATAAAATATTTGAAACAATTTATTGTCTTTTGTAGTTACCAAAAAAATCGAAATCGAAATCGAAAATCGGGTTTTCAGAGAAAAAAAATCAGGATTTTATTTTTGTCCAAAATCGCCCAGCCCTACCAGGAACCAGAATCTGTGCTCAAGGAAACAAGATCTCCAACCAAGAGTGCAATGTCACAATCGGGTCTAAAAGCATCTCCATTTTCTCTTTTAGTTGTGCTTTTTCCTCTTTTGCAGTTGCAATGAACATCCAATCAGCCCGAGATCCACCGGCTCATCGGCTACTGGATCACCTCATTAGTGACATTAACAACTTTATCATACATGATAAAGTAGGAGCAAACACTGACAACTTACCTCCTCTTGCTGGTTCTGGTGGTCGTGAAAAGCAGGATTTTGGTGGTCTGACGTGTAATGGCGTAAGAAAATGACAGGAAAGATTTTCAAGATCCAGATTGATGGAGGCCACGAACACGGGGCCAGACTTGTAGGAGGAAATCAACAGCAATGATCACTACTGGTGATGTGTACGGTGGCCGAGACCCGCCATTGCTGAAAATAAAATAAATGCTGCAAACAGAAACAAACACCGCTGCAAATAAAAGAAACGCTTAGCAAATAAAATAAACGCTGCAAATAAAATTTAAAAAACGACGCAAATAAAAAAGCCACAATGGAAGTGTATTACCAGGGACTATTTTTGCCGATGCACCGGTGTTGCACATTAAAAATTACACGTAGCGACATTGAACACTAACCTTTTCACTTATTTTCTCGTTCGTTTTTCTTCTTATTCCTCGCTCTTCTTATTTCTTCCTTTTCACTTACGTCCTCTTCGTCTTCTTCTTCTCCTCTCACGTAAAAAACACCGGTGCTTCAGCAAAAATAGTCCCCGGTAATTCACTTCCGTTGTGGCTTTTTTATTTGCGTCATTTTTTTTTTATTTGCAGCAGCGATTCTTTATATTTGCAGCGTTTCTTTAATTTTCAGCAATGATGGGTTTCGGCCACCGTAGATGTGGCCCCCAAAGGCACTGATCTCAATGTCACTGACTCCATGAGATGAAAAGAAGACAAAGAAAACGACACTGAACACTAAATAAATAAAAAAAAAAAATTTTGCTCATGAGTCTTCAAGCGCCCCATTTTTGTCAAGTACTCGTGAAAAACTGCAGAAACTGTGTTACTGGAGTGATTTTTTAAAACATAAACACTAAAAAATGACCAATACTCTCATTTGAGGAAAAAAAATAAATGAACAAATCTTTTGCTTTACAAGTTATTTAGATTATTTAAATGATTCATAATCAGAATGGTTTGTCAGTTAGTTTTAAGTTGAACTATTTCAGCTCTGGTTGCTTTTGTCTTCCAGCTGCACATTTCAGTGAGTCACACAAGGATAGAGAGATCAGTTAGAGATGGCAAGATTTCTATCCAATTTGTCCTTTGTTCTCTCCATCCTAATTGACCTTCGGATATTACATCACTCTGTTAACATATCCCTTGTTTTGTGTTCCTGTGGGCATTAAGATGTAAAGACCCCCCCCTCTCTCTCTCTCTCTCAGCCGGGCCCGGTCTCAGCTCAGGACGAGGGTAAACAAGCCCCATGTTTAGATTTCACGGAAGTGGAAACTGATCTGGCTGAGTCGGCTCTGTCACTCAGCAACACGCTTGTTTATGTTTTTCTGTGTGCCGAGTGTCTGCGAGCGGCAGCATATGTGAGCGTTCAGTCCTCCCTGAGTGACTGTTTGTTAGTGTATGCGCAGCTTTGTGTAAGAGCGAAAAGAAGCCGGAGACATTTTGTTGTGGAGACGGTGATGATGCCATCACGCCGACACAGACCAGAGGCCGTTAATGAAGAGAGACACTGACCACGTTTACATGCAGTCAAAATTCAGGTTATTGCTAATATTCCGGTTACTGAAACATTCGGAATATTCCGTTTACATGGTAATTAATCATTCGGGATATCTGGATCAAACCAGCGACGCATGGAGAACGTGATGATGCAATTCCCGTCATTTCTGCTTCTTCTTCCTGTATCCAAATTCAAAACAAATGCTGCTTCGCGCAACTTTTCTCTCACCTTCTTGTAAATCTTCTATCCCGGTACTTTCTACCGTCTACAAATGCAGAAATGTTCATATCCTTCATTACATTTATGAAGTGATTAGTCTCCTCCTGGTCTTGTGTTTCTCCGTGTTTATAAGAACTTCCTGGACTCAAAAGACCAGGATTCCTTGTGAACAGAGCATGAGCAGAAAACAAATTCATGTTCCGTTTGATGGGGATATTCCGTTTTAGGCCTGTGTTGAAAAGATCGATTCTCCGATTTTAAATCAATTCTCATATTAATTCCTAAAAATCGATTCATATGTCTAAAGATCGATTTAAAAAAACGTTTTTTTTTTCTTTTTTTTGTTTTTTTTCAATCATTACATTACAACTTTTGGTACTTTTTTGTTTATGCCCAAAAAAGGCATATTTTGTTGGACACGAGAATAACTGGTGCCATGTTTTTGCCTTTAAATATGTTTAAAGGTATGAAAACATTAAAGTGTTGGGTTATAATTGCATAAATTGTCTATATTTCTTTGCTTTATATACTGTCTTGGGGTTACATTTGCATAAATGTTGAAAACCAAATTCTCATAAATAGGGAAAAAATAAAACCGACTTCCTCTTGTCTGTTTCCTCCCTGGATCTGTTTGATAATTCTGACCCACATGATGTTTCTGAAAGCAGTTCTATCAGCATTCTGGGAGCTGATTGGTCCTTACAGCATCATTAGCTGCAATACTTGCTGTTTAATCTCAATATAATACTAGTATTAATATGTTGCATAACTACAGTCATATAATTCGTGCAACAGCTGAAAAAACAGTTTTAATAACACTAACCCAAATCAATATCGGAATCGAATCGAATTGGATCGAATCAAAGCGTGATAATCGATTCTGAATCTTAAGAATCGGAATCGAATCGTATCTTGACATTTGAATCGATCCCCAGCCCTATTCCATTTGGCGTTTACATGACTGAATATTGCGGTTTTAAAAGGAGTAACCCAGGGCTCATATTGGGGTTTTCAAAAACCCGAATATGAGCAAATTTGGTTATTCAAAGGGGTTATTGGTGTTTACATGGCCGTGCAAATTCGGGTTATTGCCAATATTTGTGTTTTAAAAGGGTTATTGACTGCATGGAAACGTAGTCACTCGCGTCGTCCCCTTAAAGTTTTCCTTAAGCGTCAGGTGAGGCTCGGCTCGGCCTTGTGGCTCTGTCAAGTTATTTGAAGCAATAATCCCTGAAGCCATCCTCTTTTCTTTCTTTCTTTTTTTTTCTCCCCACTGCTACATGCAGAGGACGACAAGGGCTGTCAGAGAAACACAAAGCACTGGGGATTGCGTGTTAGGAGCCGCCTGAATGGCACCAGGCCTAACGAGAGCCCGGCAGGGACCCTGAGGTGGGCCGGGCACCTGCAGTCTGCTCTGGGGGGAAGAGGGGCCTCAGTGCATGTGTGTTACACAGAGATGTGTGGGTGTTGCTCCGTGCTGCAGAAACACCAAGTATACGGATACGCATATACGTTTTAACATGCCTGTAAAAAGCTTGGTGACGCAATAAGAACTTTACTGCACACAGCCAAGCAATTTAATCTCTGACAATCTCACAATAGCAAGTTAAAAAGAAATTAAAGCTGCAAGCAGCGATGAACGGGCCCTCGCACTCATGGCCACCGCCCCCATAAGCATGTCAGAAATGACACCACCCACGACTTCCTATGTTAAACCATTCAAAAGTTATAGCAGAAAATAGGAACTATGAAATATCGACCAATCAGAAAAAGGGGCGGGGCGAATTTGCACCAATTATGGTCAAGGACTCAAAACCAGGGTGGGTGGTGTCCGATGACACCACCCACGAGTCTTTATGTCAAACCATTCAAAAGTTATGGCAGAGAAAAATATTCTAGGGGGCGCTGTTGAGCCGTTAGGCCACGCCCATTAATGCAAACCATGAAATATCAAATTTATCGCCAGGCCTAGCTTGGTGCAAAATTTGATGACTTGACTGAGAAAAGTAATGCGCGTTGTCGCAGGATGGAGACGCACATTTTGATGTATAACACACCTGGGTGCACGTTACGGTTCGGGCCGTATTAACTGCCGAAGAAATGGCATAAATTGCGCCAAAATGACACGATTAATTCAAAATGGCCGACTTCCTGTTCGGTTTCGGCCATGGCGCCTGGAGACTTTTCTTTAAGTTACGACATGATACAGGTGTGTACCTATTTTCGTGCATGTAAGTCAAACCGTATCGTGGGGCTTGAGGCACAAAGTTTTCTAGGGGGCGCTGTTGAGCCATTAGGCCACGCCCATTAATTATTAATAATTAAAAAGGCCCTCCTTTCGTAGAAAGAAAGAAAGAAAGAAAGAAAGAAAGAAAGAAAGAAAGAAAGAAAGAAAGAAAGAAAGAAAGAAAGAAAGAAAGAAAGAAAGAAAGAAAGAAAGAAAGAAAGAAAGAAAGAAAGAAAGAAAGAGAAAGAGAAAGAAAGAAAGAAAGAAAGAAAGAAAGAAAGAAAGAAAGAAAGAAAGAAAGAAAGAAAGAAAGAAAGAAAGAAAGAAAGAAAGAAAGAAAGAAAGAAAAGTGCTCGGGCCCTAAATATTCACTGTCCACAGAGCCGCAAGATGCAAAGGAGTCAATTCGGTTGTAAAACTCCAGGCCGCTTTAATCCATTCACCTTTTATGGGCATTTAAACGGACCAGTGCCAATACTCCAACCGGATACAGTGTTTAAACTCTTAATATGTGTGGAAAAGCCAGTTTTATATGAAGTGGCTTGAAAACGTTGGGGTATGACGAAGCCATCTCAAGAGGTTAAAATATTCCCTAATCACCTTCAGTGTTACGTTTAGTGTGCTTAGAGTCATTGTCAAGCTGAGCGGTTAGCCTCTGTCCCAAACAGGTTTTTCCTGAAGACTTTGCCAATATTGAAGAACAATCCATCATTCATTCAGTTTGGACCGTCCCTCCCTGTTCCTCCCGGTGACAAACGTCCTCGCAGATGGAGTTGTCGAGTTTTATGTTTGCTTACTTTATCTGAAGTGGACGGGAGGATTAATGACGAGCAACATCAGAGGGACGAGCCATAGCTCGACATCTCGGAGATAAAGTTAGAGTAGGCTAAACTTGAGATGGTTTACTAAAGACGTTGGTTGAAGGATGTGCGAGTTGGAGCTGCCAGTCAGGAAGAATAGGGGACGACGAGAGAGGAGGAAGGCAGGAATGAATCCTACATGGATCCACGACTTAAAAGAATATTGGGCACGCTGAAAATTCCAGGTTACTGCCGTCTTTGTCTGTGGTTAAAATTGATTGTCTTGAGGAGGAGACTTGAGCTCAGTATGGCCCTCCCGGGGTTGGTAGAGGGTAGGAATGGGCGATATTTTACCGTTCACCATAAACCGTCCAAAAAATTCCCCACGGTAAGAATTTGTTATCTCACGGTAAAAACGATAAATTCCCGTTGATGACGTTTTTGTGTAAAGCTGATTTAAGGAAGGAAGGAAGGAAGGAAGGAAGGAAGGAAGGAAGGAAGGAAGGAAGGAAGGAAGGAAGGAAGGAAGGAAGGAAGGAAGGAAGGAAGGAAGGAAGGAAGGAAGGAAGGAAGGAAGGAAGGAAGGAAGGAAGGAAGGAGGGAGGGAGGGAGGGAGGGAGGGAGGGAGGGAGGGAGGGAGGGAGGGAGGGAGGGAGGGAGGGAGGGAGGGAGGGAGGGAGGGAGGGAGGGAGGAAGGAAGGAAGGAAGGAAGGAAGGAAGGAAGGAAGGAAGGAAGGAAGGAAGGAAGGAAGGAAGGAAGGAAGGAAGGAAGGAAGGAAGGAAGGAAGGAAGGAAGGAAGATATGAGCCTGAAAGAAAGAAAGAAAGAAAGAAAGAAAGAAAGAAAGATATGAGCAAGAAAGATATGAGCAAGAAAGATATGAGCAAGAAAGAAAGAAAGAAAGAAAGAAATGAGCCAGAAAGAAAGAAAGAAAGAAAGAAAGAAAGAAAGAAAGAAAGAAAGAAAGAAAGAAAGAGAACAAACGAACGAAAGATAAATTCCCATTGATGACGTTTAGTAGTATTTAGTATCTTTTAGAGCAGTGATTTGGCTCCAAAGACTGAATGTGGTGATAGATTTATAGTTACAAAGGTGGAGTTGAATTGGGTTTTTTTTTTATCGTAATTTTTATCATTTTCGGGATAAATGCCAGAAATTATTGTGATAATTTTTTTAGTCCATACCGCCCATCCCTAGTAGAGGGAGCAATGCCCAGGACTGACTTTGGTAGGACCAATGGGGGATAAAAATGGGAAGAAAATCGGGCATAAAAATGTATAAAAAAAAAATAAATTGATTGTCTTTGTCTGTTTGCAAGTGTTAGATTAAATTCAGGCGCCCTTGTGTCACTTCTTCAGCACAAGTCCTTGCAGTCTGCTCCCTCGGAGCAGAGGAACGGTGCAGCACTGAGGGCAACGGTAGCACTAAATGCTCAGTCATGAGTGAACCAAATGAATAGTGAGAGGAACTGTTGTTCTTGAAATTGTTGAGTCATCGTTCATTCCTTGTGATTTGTTTGAGGTAGCAACTCTACCGGGGTGCCCAAAGGCCCAAGGGCAGATTATGGAATCCAGACCTGGCGCGTTTACGCCGAACGAAACGCTCCCAAGAATTAAACTGTGAACTGTGGACAGCTCACAGGAAACGGCTCTTTGTAAAGCAAACATACATGTATTTTATGGCAGCCACTTTACTGCGTTTTTATTTTGGGCTCCAATGAGCCGACATTTCAACATTGCCTCGGTCTAATTTCCTCTGCTTTTCCTCACCTTTTTTCCTTTTCCTGTTAGGCAACCTTTCCTTACACATGCAGTAATACTCTGCCAACATACCCCAATCAAAATAGTGTATATTTTTTGGCAATGGCCATTTTTATTTTCGTAGAGGTGTGAGGGCCAGCTATTCGCTGTTGTTTTGACAGATCCGGGGACTTTATTGTGGCCTCCGGGGCAGCTGTCGGAGTGTGAGGCCCACACCTCTCCCTCCACCCGAAACGAGAAGAAACAAAGCCACGATTCTCTTTTTCCTTTTTCCCTTCACTCCAAAATCCAAATGGAGATATTTGCCTTCATTGCAATTGATCCGTTTAGTGAAAACCAGTAAAGTACAACACACCTAACCACCAACTGTCAAGCATGGTGGTGGAGGGTTGATGGTTGGGAGTTGTTCTGCAGCCACCGGACCCTTGCGGTCATTGGCGTGACAATACATTTCTCTGTGTGCCAAATACGAGTTCTTCTGCGTCAACTTAAGCTGTGCTGAAACTGGATCCTGCAACGGGTCGATGATCTGCAGAACACCAGAAAATCTGCAAGCAGACTGGCTGAAAATGAAAAGATATTAAATGTTGCAGTGATCCAGTCCAGATCTCAACCTGACTGAAATGTTATGGCAGGACCTTCAGAGGGCTTCAGTGCATAAGTGAATGTCCACAGACCTCAGTGAAGGGGAGGTTTCTGTGCAGTGTATCAGCTGTTGGACAGATCCAGTGTCTATGCTGGAAGTTTCTGGAGCCACTCCTTTTACAGTGGCCACCAGTGTTGCCTTCATGTCCCACGTGATTTCTACTTCCCTCTTTTAACCATTAGTTTTGGATTATTATTACTCTTAATTGATGATGTCACTTGGGACACTCCCCTCACCATCTTCTTGAGTCCGTTGACCACCACAATGTCCTGTTGGTTACCCGTCATCAGTTTGGATTTAGAAATCAATTCTACCCTCCTTTATTGAATATGGGACTTCTAATCCATACTTTGATCCAGATATTTGTGTGGCAGGGTGGAGGAGCAGCCACTCAGCTGATTGGGCACACCTGTGCCCAATCAGCCTCTTCACCCTGCATGCCTTCATAAAGAGCAGCTGCACACCAGCAACAGGGTCTGCTGGGAGAGGGCTCTGCTGAAGGTTCTGCTGGTGCACGTGTGTCTGGGTGAAATAAAGGAGTTCCTGCACTAAACCCTGTGTCCTATGTTCTGTCGGGTGACCCCCGTAGCACTAGCCCTTGCTACACTGGCGTCCAACGTGGGGCCCGACAGGATGGAGGAGGAATGCGGGGAGCGGACCCTGGAGATGCTGGCACAGGTCCTGGCGGACCTGGCAGCCCTGTTGCAGAGCCAGGGGGAGCAGCAGATCGCAGCGCTGGAGGCGCTGGTGGCGCACCAGCCGGCAGGCCGTGAGGCAGGCAGCCAAGCGACGGCTCCTGAGATGGCCCCAGTGGCGGCGGGACCCACCCCGGCGCCACGCCGGAGGTTCGTCACGGCAGCGCTGGAGGCATCGGTCGCCGAGGCGCCGGTTCCTGAGGCGTCCTGGACGCGCCGGTTCTGGAAGCGGGCCAGCTGCTGGAGCAGTGCTGCGTCGGGGAGGGGGTGGTCCTGGGCACACCTCGACCAGGGCCGTGGATGCCGTCTGCCCCGAGGCCACCCTGGGCCCAGTCCCGAGAGCGGCCCTCTCGGCGGTCGGCCCGACGCCGAGGGCGACCTCCCGACCGGTCTCGGTGGTCGGCCGAACCGGGAAGGCCCGGAGGTTCAGATGGCTGTTCCTGGCTTCCTCTCCCGCTCCGGGGGGGTGGGGTTGGCTAGGCCGGATGGTCCCCGGCCTGAGTTGGGCGATGGGGTGTGTGGCAGGGTGGAGGAGCAGCCACTCAGCTGATTGCCCAATCACGTAAAAAACACCGGTGCATCAGCAAAAATAGTCCCCGGTAATTCACTTCCGTTGTGGCTTTTTTATTTGCAGCAGCGTTTATTATTTTATTTGCAGTTTTTCTTTAATTTGCAGCGCGTTTGTTTCTGTTTGCAGCGTTACTTTTATTTTCAGCAATGGCGGGTCTCGGCCACCGTAATTTGTAGCTTTTATAAACATCTTCTGTGTTGTCTTCGCGTCACCTTTGTGGCCAAATATTTAACATTTCAAAGCAAGTCGTGGTAAATCACATGCAACTGTTCATTTTCTTATAAAGTCTTTTACATGACAAGGTTTCAAAGTTATCAGATTCAAATCAGTCACTTTTGAGATGACTGTAGTACGGGGGGTCGGCAACCTGCGACTCTATAGCTCTTTATCGCTGCCTTAGTGGCTCCCTGGAGCTTTTTAAAAACATGTTTGACTTTTTTTTCCTTTTTTTCTTCTTTTTTTCCTTTTTTCTTTTTTTTCCTTTTTTTCTGTATTTTTTCCTTTTTTTCTCTTTTTTTCTTTTTTTTCTCTTGTTTTCTTGTTTTTTCCTTTTTTTCTTTTTTCTTCTTTTTTTCTCATTTTTCTTCCTTTTTCCTTTTTTAATCTCGACATTTCAACTTTTGTCTCGCCATTTCGACTTTTTTCTCGCCATTTCGACTTTTTTCTCAACATTGTACTTCAACATCAATCTTGACATTTCAACTTTTTTCTCGACATTTTGACTTTTTTCTCGGAGTGCAGAATGAAAAAAAAATTCTTCCCCCAGTTATAACTAATATAGAAACATGCAGCATGTGTTGCCTTCATTCTAAGGCTGATATGAGACTTTTCAATTTTTGCGGCTCCAGACATATTTGTTTTTTGTGTTTTTGGTCCAATATGGCTCTTTCAACATTTTGGGTTGCCGACCCCTGCTCTAGAGTAAATGTATTGGTTTCTTATTGTGAAATTCTCATGCAATTAATTTTATTAGGAATATTTTAAATAATTGGTTGATGTTTTTTTCTGCCTAAAAGGGAAAGTCCTCCACAGCCAAAAAGCTTTTTTGAAAAAAGGGAAAAAAAAAGAAGGAAAGAAAATATCAGCAGTTCAAATGGTTTAGGCTTCATTTTAAGTCTACAAATCTTCACTTCCTCTCGGCTGTGCAGAGCATGTGGAGCAGTTGGGGGTTAACAACGCCAGAGTTATTTCGTTCTTGGACACGGTGGCCTCGCCTGCCGGATGCAAGTTTGACTCAAGGGCAAAATCCAGAGTGAAAGCCTCTCATGTTTTTGACTGGTTGCCAACTCTGCTCTCTCCAGCGCTCACCGGCTCTCACTCCCTGTCACTCTCAGCCCTCGCGGCTCTGCTGTCCCCTCCCCTCTCGCTCTGATTTCCTCTGCTTTTTTTTCTTTTTTTTTTCTGCTCCACTCTCACAGATTCAAAAACAGGACTGACATAAAGCAGGTCTGGTGTCCCTCTGCAGACGGCGTGGCCTCATCCCAAATTATGTCATCTCTAGGGAGAAATGTGCTGTGGAAAATCTTCTTGCAGTTATCATAAATCAAATTCCTGGGATTTGAAAGAATTTGAAAACAGAAAAGGCTGATGGCGTGTTTTATCGTCGGACGTACAGCAGACTGCTGAAACGAAGCTCCGGGGTGTTGTCAACAGACATGTTACTGTTATTGAGAAAAATTGCGTTGAATTACAAATCGTCTAAAGTCAGATGGCTCACAAAAAGCTCAATTCGTCATTTTATACGGTTCTGTGATTTGAATTTGCGTTACTTCTGCAGCAAATCAAATCAAGACTCACTGCTCTTGATTCTGCCGAGGCAGCGGATGAATGTGGTTGTTTTTTTTACTTAATTGTGCTTTTAATTTGATGGTTTTGGGTGATTTGGGTCCATCAGACTCCACAACCAGGCCTGCTCTCAGTAGCCAACGGACAATAAATTGTGCAATAACATAAAATTTGCAATATCATATGTGCAATATGTGCCAGTCTACCTCACAACACTCTACCTGCTTTTTTTGCACTGTTTATTTTCTTTCAATCTACTGTATATACTGCTCATTTTTCTGTAATTATACATATTTTATATATATTTTTTTTTAGTCTTTTTACCCCTCCCCTGCATGTGTGTGCTAAGTGCTGCCAACAAAATAAGTTTCCCCACTGAGGGAGAAAATAAAGGATTATCTTATCTTATCTTATCTTATCTTATCTTATTTTTCAAAGTCCAAGGGCAAATCCAGGTCTATTTGTTTAACAAAACTGAAATTTAAAAAAAAAGTGGTATAAATCTTAAGAGCTTTTAAAAACACATGTTGTAAAACTCCACTGACTGGTTGCAGTTTCTGATCTTTGCGGTTCTGGGATGATGTCAGCGATGCTTACGTAAAGGTTGTCTCGTAGCAAGTGAAAGGTAATCCTGTTCGTGTTGGGAATGTCGGGCCTGTTTTCACGGTGTGGAAGGTCCAAAATGACACGTCACCGCTGACGATCGATGTTAAAGGACAGGAGGAGCAGTAGATCGGGGTCTTCGAGGCCGAAAACAGCTCAACACGTTTTTGTCTTAGACTTTTGGATTTGAGCTGCTCGTTTCAGAGGTTTTCCTGGAAAGTGAACTTTCACAAATGTAAGACACCAACATGTATCTGCACGCCGTCTGTGCTCTCTCTGCTGAAATGCCCAAATCCATCCCAGACCTCTCTGTGCGAGCACTTGGTTCCTTCAGCGTGTTTACGCTGCATAAATCCGGGGTGGCCCGTCTCCGAGTCGGCGTGACTCACCGAGCCCTGGGAGGATTGCGGACTGACAGGTTAGGAAACCGCACACGGCAGATGCCTCCGAGCGGGGAATAAAGTCAACTCCGGTCTCCTCGGGCGAGCCACTCACTCAGCCGGCTATCATGTCGTACATGTCGAAAACAACACCAAAAAAACTAACTAGGCCTGTGTTGAAAAGATCGATTCTCCAAGTTTAAATCGATTCTCATATTAATTCCTAAAAATCGATTCATATGTCTAAAGATCGATTTAAAAAAAAAAAATGTTTCATCATTACATCACAACTTTTGGTACTTTTTTGTTTATGTCCAAAAAAGGAATATTTTGTTGGACACGAGAATAACTGGTGCCATGTTTTTGCCTTTAAATATGTTTAAAGGTATGAAAACATTAAAGTTTACAGTTATAATTGCATACATTGTCTATATTTCTTTGCTTTATATACTGTCTTGGGGTTAAATTTGCATAAATGTTAAAAACCAAATTCTCATGAATGGGGAAAAAAATAAAAGCGATTTCTTTCGTCCTCTGTTTCCTCCCTGGATTTGTTTGGTAATTCTGACCCAAGATGTTTCTGAAAGCAGTTCTATCAGCATTCTGGGAGCTGATTGGTCCTTACAGCATCATTAGCTGCCAATACTTGCTGTTTAATCTCAATATAATACTAGTAGTAATATTTTGCATAACTACACAGTCATATAATTCATGCAACAGCTGAAAAAACAGTTTTATTAACAGTAACCCAAATCAATATCGGATCGAATCGGATCGTGATAGTCGATTCTGAATCTTAAGAATCGGAATCGAATCGATTCTTGACATTTGAATGGATCCCCAGCCCTAAAACTAACAAATTAAACTTTTTTTTTTTTTCCAAGAAATGTCACCAGATGTGCTGGGAAGAAATTAGTCATCATGTTCAGTAGGCCTGTGTTGAAAAAAATCGATTTTCCGATTCTAAATCGATTCTCATATTAATTCCTAAAAAAAGATTCTTATGTCTAAAGATCGATTTTTTTTTTTTTTCTTCATCATTTTCGCCATGTGAACTTTATTCTCAGTAGTCGGACACACAGTTTGTCATGACACTTCTGAAAAATGCCAGGTGCTTCATGGCAATATGTGTGCATGGTGGAAGAATAAATTAGATAAGCTAAAATGATTTGTTTACTGCATGAACTGTTGCAATTTCTTTCTTTTTTGCACTTTAAATGGATATTGAAAGGCCTGTTTGAGTTATTTATTTCTTAGTTATTTCACAATAATTATTGTGAAATTATTATTTCACGAGTTATTTTACAGTCAGGCAATATCGGATCGAATCGAATCATGATAATCGATTCTGAATATTAAGAATCGGTATCGATTCTTGACATTTGAATCGATACCCAGCCCTAATGTTCAGTACATCGGGCCTAGTTTTCCTTTTCATTCCTCCCAGCCTCATCATGGTTGCCGTCTGCTTGTAGGATCCAAAGGTGTTTGTAGCTTTTATAAACATCTTCTGTGTTGCTTTCGTGTCACCTTTGTGGCCAAATACTGGCAAGTCCTGGTAAATCACATGCAAATGTTCATTTTCTTTCTGTCTTTTACATGACAAGGTTTCAAAGTTATCAGATTCAAATTAGTCACTTTTGAGATGGTTCTAGTACGGGGGTCGGCAACCCGCGGCTCTAGAGCCGCATGCTGCTCTTTATCGCCGCCCTAGTGGCTCCTGGAGCTTTTTCAAAAATGTTTGACCTTTTTTTCTTCTTTTTTTTCCTTTTTTCTTTTTTTTCTTCCTTCCTTTTTTTCTTCTTTTTTTTCCTTTTTTCTTTTTTTTCTCTTTTTTTCCTTTTTTTCTCTTTTTCACTTTTTTTCTTTTTTCTTCTTTTTTTCTCTTTTTTCTTCCTTTTTCCTTTTTTAATCTCGACATTTCGACTTTTCTCTCGAAATTTCTACTTTTTTCTCGCCATTTCGACTTTTTTCTCAAGATTGTACTTCAACATTAATCTCAACATTTCGACTTTTTTTCCTTTTTTTCTTATTTTTTTTCCTTTTCTTTTTTTTTGCTTTTTTCCTTTTTTTCTCTTTTTTTCCTTTTTTCTTATTTTTTTCTCTTTTTTCTTCTTTTTTCCTTTTTTAATCTCAAAATTTCGACTTTTTTTCTCGAAATTTCGACTTTTTTCTTGCCATTTCGACTTTTTTCTCAAGATTGTACTTCAACATTAATCTTGACATTTCCACTTTTTTCTCGAAATTTTGACTTTTTTCTCGAAGTGCAGAATTAAAAAAAAAATCTTCCCCCAGTTATAACTAATATAGATACATGCAGCATGTGTTGTCTTCATTCTAAGGCTTATAGGAGACTTATCAATTTTTGCGGCTCCAGACATATTTGTTTTTTGTGTTTTTGGTCCAATATGGCTCTTTCAACATTTTGGTATAGATTAAATTAATTGGTTTCTTATTGTGAAATTCTCATGCAGTTAATTTTACTAGGAATATTTTAAATAATTGCCTTTTTTTTACCCAGCCCTAATGTTCAGTACATCGGGCCTAGTTTTCCTTTTCATTTCTCGCTCAGTCTGAGGACAGCGTTAGAAACAAAGAGGTCTAAACTTAAACACAACACAAAAGGAAGCTGAGGCACCTGAGTTGCGTGGGCGTCCGTTTGTAAACACTTTGCAGACTTCAGTCAATGCAGGTCAGATCGGAGCCGGCCAAGAGCGTGCACAGGAACCGCTGTGAGCTCTGAGCACAGGATTCCCAGCATTCCTCCGTGGTTAAGGAGAGGTACCGGCCTTCGCAGATAGGAAGTCGTCTGTCATTAGGGGGTAATCACTTCTTGAGAAGGATCGCAATTCCTGGAATGATTACTGTGGTTACCGCCAGTGAAACTTGGTGCAGACCAGTTCCTCTTATTCATCATCTCTGCTGATGTCTTACACGTCAAATCCCACATTCTGCTCACCGGTGCATCACCCAAGTGCAAATTGGTCCCAGATTTCTAAGAATTAGAAAGCAGTTTGGTATTCCTAACCTGGGGGTATTTTCTAATTAGCGATGGCGGATGTGTAATGATGCCTATCATGTCAGAGGTGCAACGAGGTGGATGCAAATCCGCAGCGCAGACTCCTGTTGGAGCAACGGAGGATTTATTGGGATGTGTGTTTTAGTGCGGTGCATTTATCAGCAGAGGTGTCAAGTAACGAAGTACAAATACTTTGTTACCTTACTTAAGTAGAAATTTTGGTTACCTATACTTCACTGGAATAATTATTTTTCAGACGACTTTTTACTTTTACTCCTTACATTTTCACGCAATTATCTGTACTTTTTACTCCTTACATTTTAAAAACAACCGTTACTCTATTTCATTTCGGCCTTTAATAAAAAACTATCCAGTTAAATTGCTCCATCCGGATAGAGTGAATTTGGTTGTGGTTGTTTCAGATGTTCTTGTCCAGTTTTGTTCTTACATCCGTTCCCTCAGATTCCTGCAACTAAACTTGGATGTACATTCCAATAAAGGTTAGGATAAATGATAACATGCCTCTGAAGTTTGACTTTTTGCACCTTTACAATACTTATAGGCAACTAGTCATCATATCTCCTGCTCTCTGAAACACGTGTTAACCCTTGTACTGTCTTTGGGTCAAAATGACCTAATTCTCCTGTTCTTCCTTCCTTCCTTCCTTCCTTCCTTCCTTCCTTCCTTCCTTCCTTCCTTCCTTCCTTCCTTCCTTCCTTCCTTCCTTCCTTCTTTTTCCCTTCCTTCTTTCCTCCCTTCCTTATTTTCTCCCATCCTTCCTTCCTCCCTTCCTTCCTTCCTTCATTCCTTCCTTCCTTCCTTCCTTCCTTCCTTCTTTTTTCCCTTCCTTCCTTCCTTCTTTTTCCCTTCCTTCCTTCTTTTTCCCTTCCTTCTTTCCTCCCTTCCTTATTTTCTCCCGTCCTTCCTTCCTCCCTTCCTTCCTTCCTTCCTTCCTTCCTTCCTTCCTTCTTCCCTTCCTCTTTTCTCACTTCCTTCCTTCCTTCCTCCCTTCCTTCTTTTTTCCCTTCCTTCCTTTTTCCCTTCCATCCTTCCTTCCTTCTTTCCTTCCTTATTTCCTTCCTTCCTTCCTTCTTTTTCCCTTCCTTCCTTCTTCCCTTCCTCTTTTTCCCTTCCATCCTTCCTTCCTTCTTTCCTTCCTTACTTCCTTCTTCCCTTCCTCTTTTCTCACTTCCTTCCTTCCTTCCTTCCTTCCATCCTTCCTTCCTTCCTTCCTTCCTTCCTTCCTTCCATCATTCCTTCCTTCCGTCCTTCCTTCCTTCCTTCCTTCCTTCTTTTTTCCCTTCCTCTTTTTCCCTTCCTTCCTTCCTTCCTTCCGTCCTTCCTTCCTTCCTTCCTTCCTTCCTTCCTTCCTTCTGTCCTTCATTCCTTCCTTCCTTCCTTCCTTCCTTCCTTCCTTCCTTCCTTCCTTCCTTCCTTCCGTCCTTCCTTCCTTCTTTTTTCCCTTCCTTCCTTCTTCCCTTCCTCTTTTTCCCTTCCTTCCTTCCTTCCTTCCTTCCTTCTGTCCTTCATTCCTTCCTTCCTTCCTTCCGTCCTTCCTTCCTTCCTTCCTTCCTTCTTTTTTCCCTTGCTTCCTTCTTCCCTTCCTCTTTTTCCCTTCCTTCATTCCTTCCTTCATTCCTTCCTTTTTCCCTTCCTCCCTTCTTCTCTTCCTCCTCCCTTGACCCAAAGACAGCACAAGGGTTAATGCTCAATAGTACACATATATGGTTCTTTAATATATTTGCATTATACTAAAATACATTCATTTTCAATGGCTTTTGTCCTTAATGGCTTTTTCCCCCTTACATTACTTTTACTTTTATACTTTAAGTAGTTTTGAAACCAGTACTTTTATACTTTTACTCGAGTAAAAAACTTGAGTTGATACTTCAACTTCTACAGGAGTATTTTTAAACTCTAGTATCTATACTTCTACCTGAGTAATGAATGTGAATACTTTTGACACCTCTGCTTATCAGGGGTTTGTGCTCGAGGTCTCTCTCTGTTTCTGTCCTCATCTTTGTTCCCTCGTCTCCTGCCGTTCTCCCGGCGAGCCGAGGCTTCAGGTGGACGATGCCGTTTTAGAGAAAGAGCCCGTCAACCCTCGCCCGACATGCCAAACCAAAGTATTTGTCTTTCGGGGGTCCCAACCTCCCTCTTACCCCCCCACCGCCACCAACCCCCAGATCCTTGAGAGCAGGAAGTGTATCTTGTTAAGTGATGGATGGGCCCCACTGCTCTTGCTGAGAGGAAAGGGAAAAAAAGCCTTTCTTTCCCTCCAGGGCAGTCAGATGAGTTTAGCAGTCTCAAAGCTGAGGGTCGGCTCTGCTTTCTGGGAGTCTCTCTGGAGCCCCAGTGCCTGGAAGCCACAGGCTCTCTCCTTTTATGTGTGGAGAGAATTAGTGTGCTGATGAAGTAGCAAGTTTCTGCACAGGATTTAAAAAGAAAATGATCAAAAATGTGAAAAAAGATCAATCCCGGGAGTGTTTTTTTTTACGGGAATTGATGTGTGTTTACCCGCATGGAAGTTGTGCGTGCAAGTGTTTGTCAGCGCTGATGGGAGTGACTGTCTGTCTGCGTGAGTTATTTTGCCGGGGGTCAGCAGGTTTGTGTTGGCATGCAGCCGCCTGATACTTCCAGAGAAAGCAGCTCAGGAAGTGTCCCTGGCACGTCCCCTGCATAATGCAGCACGCTCCACTGCTACTGGCTCAACCTGCTGTGACAAACGAGCACAGGGCTGAAGTCCCCGCTCCGCTCATCTCGCCTCCGGCACGCCGCTCTTAACGCCAGCATTTATCCTTCGACATGTCAGGGGATCCGTGACGACAAAAACGGTGCTGAAGTCTGAAGCCCCGGCGAAGCCTCGGCCCCTCCAACCTGCATCTCCCAGCAGGTTCTCCTCCACTTCCAGCCGTTTCCTGTAGGGCTGGGGATCCATTCAAATGTCAAGAATCGATTCCGATTCTTAAGATTCAGAATCGATTATCAAGATTTGATTCGATCCAATTCGATTCTGATATTGATTTGGGTTAGTGCAGGGGTCGGCAACCCAAAATGTTAAAAGAGCCATATTGGACCGAAAACACAAAAAACAAATATGTCTGGAGCCGCAAAAAATGAAAAGTCTTGTATAAGCCTTAGATTGAAGACAACACATGCTGCATGTTTCTATATTAGTTATAACTGGGGGATGATTTTTTTTTTCATTATGCACTTCGAGAAAAAGTCTAAATTTTGAGGAAAAATGTCGAAATGTCGAGAAAAAAAGTCAAAATTTCGAGAAAAGAGTCAAAATGTCGAGATTAATGTTGAAGTACAATCTCAAGAAAAAAGTCGAATTGTCGAAAAAAAAGTTGAAATATCGAGAAAAAAGTCAAAATTTTGAGAAAAAGGTTGAAATGTCGAAAGGAAAAAGGAAGAAAAAAAGAAGAAAAAAAAGGAAAAAAAGAAGAAAAAAAAGGAAAAAAAAGGTCAAACATTTTTGAAAAAGCTCCAGGAGCCACTAGGGCGGCGCTAAAGAGCCGCATTCTCCAGAGCCGCACGTTGCCGACCCCTGGGTTAGTGTTATTAAAACTGTTTTTTGAACTGTTGCATGAATTATATGACTGTAGTTATGCAAAATATTACTACTAGTATTGAGATTAAACAGCAAGTATTGGCAGCTAATGATGCTGTAAGGACCAATCAGCTCCCAGAATGCTGATAGAACTGTTTTCAGAAACATCGTGTGGGTCAGAATTACCAAACAGATCCAGGGAGGAAACAGAGACGGATGAAATCGGTTTTATTTTTTCCCACATTCCATTTTTATTTGTTCCATTTTCGGTCTATTTCGGTTTTTAATTTTTGAGCATTTGGTTTTTAGCATTTTTTGTATATAAAGTAATGAAATATAGACAATTTATGCAATTATAACTTAACACTTTAATGTTTTCATACTTTTAAACATATTTAAAGGCAAAAACATGGCACCAGTTATTCTCGTGTCCAACAAAACATTCATTTTTTGGGGATAAACAAAAAAAATAACCAAAAGTTGTAATGTAATGATGAAAAAAAATAAAATAAATAAAATTAAATAAAAAAATAAAAAATAAAAAAATTTAAATCGATCTTTAGACATATGAATCGATTTTTAGGAATTAATATGAGAATCGATTTAGAATTGGGAAATCTATTTTTTCAACACAGGCCTAGTCAGAGGATCCATGACGACAAAACGGTGCTGAAGTCTGAAGCCCCCGCGAAGTCTCAGCTCCTCCAACCTGCATCTCCCAGCAGGTCTCCTCCACTTCCAGCCGTTTCCTGGTCTGAATAATGTTGACGCTGTTCCTCTCCGTCTGTTTTATGATGCGGGTTTGTCACTCGCAGCTGTCCACCCCTCCATAAAGCAGTGGAATAATACAGAGACCTGCAAAACAAGAAAGCTTCCTCCCACGATCCATCACTCTGTCCTTTCATGTTGCAGTGACGCTGCCCATCAGTGAGGGGGAAATAGTTGTTCAAATGGGGATATGCATCCAAGCGGTAAACAAACTAAGTAGTTTTTAGTTGAGCAGCGTCCTTCACGTCCAGGTCTGTCAGGTAGATCCAGCTGTCACCAGTGTTGTTTTTGTCATTCTGTTTCAATTTTAGTTTTTAATCTAGTCTTTGGGTCGAGCCATCATTTTAGTTTTTATTAGTTTTAGTCACGTTCATTCTCCTTTTAGTCGTATCAAGTTTCAGTTGAATAAAAGTCTGAGCGCTTTAGTCTTATTTTAGTCAGAATTGTCCAGGACCATTTTAGTCTAGTTTTAGTCAAAATTGGGATTGGGATTGCCAAACCCATTTTACAATTAAAACAAGGTTATTTTATTATTATATTATTGTTACCTTATAGACTCAAGAATACATTCATTCCAGATACAGAAGACGCTCTATTTTGAGTTTACAACATATTTATTTCTCCCCCTCTTTTTCTTTTTCGACGACACCTTGGGTTTTCTTTTCCACATCTATGCAGGAAAGTGTATCCAAAGATGGATCTTCTTCTTCTCCAGCCCCAGAGCAGATCCCTGCGTTTCTCTATGTAACTTTGTTTTAAATTGACGTGAACCTAGGGCTCTGCGTTAACGGCATCAGCCTCTAACTCTGCAGCTGCATCTTCTGGATCTGATTCCTGCTGCAGCGACTGGGATTGAGGACTAACGTCACCCAGCAGAACTAAACCAGAGAAACTACTGAAAACATGGACATTAAACCAGAGAAACTACTGAAAACATGGATGTTAAGGATCTTTGGTAGAACATTTCGTCTTGTTTTGGTCAACGAAAATTACACACATTTTAGCAGAGTTTTTATTTTGTAATTTACATTTTAGGGCCAATCACAATACACCCCCTACTTTCTACCACTTGCCCTAAAAATGAAACCACAAACCTTAGGGCCCTTGTAATCTTCTCTAGGGATCTGGACACCACTTGCTACGTCACTGCGTGGTTTACGTTCGGGTACGTAAGCGACTGTGTAGTTACGTTTGCACATACGTCACACCATATCAGGAAGCCCAGAGCTAAAAGCTGTTTTAATTTCCGCTGTAGCGCTGTTAATATGCCACTTTATTAAGTTTTAATAGTTTTTCAGGCGTAAAAGTAACCGTTAAGATCCCCAACCTGGGCTCAGTTTATCCAAATAACGCCTGTTAAGAAATTTGCTCCGATGTTTTCGGGATGAGAAGAGCCGCCGGCGATTTATGGTTCCGCGTTAAATCGACGCCGTAACCTACGCCGTAGACTCTGCGTTGGTGTAACGCGGAACCATAAATCAGCCTTTATTCTGGCTTGATCTTTGCAACAACGGGCAAGTGAGTGATTATGTACATTCACTGAGTGAATATTATTAAAGTAAAATATATATTTCTCGCTAGAAATGTAATCAAAACTCATTTTTATGCAGAAACTGACTCAAAATATTGATTTTATTCACTAAAAATTTGAAATGTCCGCCATGTTTTTTGTTTGATTCAGGCTGCAAATGATGATGTAAAGCATTCTGGGAAATTTCTCTGGTCCTCGGTCAGAGAGTCAGCATCTGAAATCCTTCACTGTGAAGGGTTAGATTAATATCCACTAGCCCTACATGTAAAGAGGAATTGGGACACCACTACCCTCACGGGAACACGCAAAATTTAGGGGTAGTGCTGAAAAGTAGGACTAGGGGGGATTGGGACTGGGCCTTAGTCTCATTTTTATTCGTCTACGATATTGCATTATATATTTAATTATCATTATCGTCAGCATTTTCATTGCGTCTCGTCTCGTTTTCCTCAGGTGATAAAGGTTCGTTGACGACGATATTTAGTCATAATTTTCATTGGCGAAAGCAACTTTAGCTGTCACTGAGTTTTACTTTGCCCTGTTCCTTTGCATTGTTCACATTTCCCTGTCCAGTACATGGAGGAGCGAGGCTGCCGGGCACATGTAAGACACCAGAGTGCAGGAATAACAGTGTGATCTGCAGGCAGGACCTCAAAGGCTGCGGCTGCGATCCCCCCAGCCTACACTGATCACTCCTGACGTGACCTCCCGTGTGCCTCGCGTCTGCATGTATCTCCCGCTCCGTCTCTGCCGGCCCGGCCGCCGCCTGTCTGGCCCAGATCCAGGAGCGACGCTCCGAGTCCTGGAAGAGCAGCAGCCGCCGAGGCATAAACACCAGACTCAGCCATCTCTGCTTTTCCAACGGTCCGACATGTTGTTACCAGTACTCCAGTTGTAAGAAAAAATCAGGGGGGGTGGTGGATTTTATCATATGGGGACAGATAATTGTGCTGATTACAAATAATATAATATATTACAAATAATAGCAGTGACCAAAACACCTGCAGAAATACTGCAGGAATGACATAGCAGCAGTTAAATGCAGCCTTCTGTAAGCTTTAAATATCCACTGGGCTTACATCAAATACATCAAAACACAACAATAAAAAACACTTTTCTGAACTTATCAATATGACTCTGTCCTTCACAGGATAAGTAACATGGATCACTGCAAAAACTCAAAATCTTAACAAGAATATTACTCTTATTTCTAGTTAAAATGTCTCATTATAGTAAAGAAATCTTATTACACTTAAAACAAGACTCATCACTGGAAAAAACAACACATTTCACCTGTTTCAAGTAGATTTTCACTTGAAATAAGTAGAAAAATCTGCCAGTTCTCATTACAGGCGGATTTTTCTACTTATTTCAAGTGAAAATTTACTTGAAACAGGTGAAAATTGTCAAATAAGTTATTTTTCTGGTGTTATTTTTCTGGTGATGACTCTAAATGTTGAAATAGCAGTAAAACCACATTCATTGATGAAATGAAATAAGGGATGGAAAGGGGGGATGGCAGTTTTACAGGGGGGATGATTTTGACCGTTCTTATTTCAGGGGGGGGTGCCGTCCCCCTCATCCCCCCTCAACTCCAGTACTGCTCGTTACTCACGTTAAATGAGTGAAGCGCAGCTATTGAACAAACCCCACTGTCCCCCGGCTAGTCGGCCTGTCAGGCGGTGTGTTTTACCACAGCCGAGGACACGCAACTGGAGATGGGACATATTTGTCCGTCTGTGTTGAGGAGGCGCCTGCCACCTAATCACACCTGACAAGCGAGACGGCGGCGGCTTCGGGAGCTCCGGGACTGTTGTGGGGTCAGGGAGACGTGATCTGGAGGAGGTGGAGGGTTTATCAGACGGGGTCAACGCTGTCTCCACGCTGACGGCTACAAGTAGAAAACTCACATTTCACACGTTACCTTTGAGGCGTTTGGTCCCGTCGGCTGAGTCGGTTCAGTTCCTAGATCTAACACTCCAACGCCAGGGAGGTCAGAGGTCAGAGCTGTGCTGTCCTGACATCACTGACTGCGTCAATGCATCAATAACCCTTTTAAAACCTGAATATTGGCAATAACCCGGTTTTGCACGGTCATGTAAACACCAATAACCCCTTTGAATAACCCGAATTTGCTCTTGACCCCTGGGTTACTCCTTTTAAAACCTGAATATTGGGTCATGTAAACGCCAAATGGAATATCTCCATCAAACGGAACATGAATTTGTTTTCTGCTCATGCTCTGTTCACAAGGAATCCTGGTCTTTTGAGTCCAGGAAGTTCTTATAAACACGGAGAAACGCAAGACCAGGAGGAGACTAATCACTTCATAAATGTAATGAAGGATATGAACATTTCTGCATTTGTAGACAGTAGAAAGTACCGGGATATAGGGCTGGGCGATATATCGAGATTTTAATATATATCTATATATTCTCAAACGCGATATGGTACGAGACAATATCATTTATATCAATTTTTTTTTTTATTTTTTTTTTTTTTGTGATTTTGATATAGCTTATTTTGTGACAAATTGTCTTGAATGTTTTATTTGAGATTTGCACAAATGTTTTGTTATTTGCACAACTGTCAACCTCAGTGGAAAAGTCTGCCTGTTACTGTCTACATTGTATTAATTGCAGTGTATTTTAATTTAATTGTTATGCAGGAAAGGGATATTTGTTTTATTTTATTCAAGAAGCATTTTTATTCTATATATGCAGGCAGTTTATTTTTATTTCATTGGTTTTATACATTTTGATATTGTGCAGACCTCTGTTAATAAAGGAACCTGTGTGACATTTGGCACGAGGCTTTGTATTAAAACTGACTGTTTTTTTAAGGGTTTGCCTCAGAAAAAAATGAAGCTAACAGAGATGCTATGCTATAATGCTTTTGGGGGAAACCCCAATTATGGCACAGAAAAAATATCGATATATATCGAGTATCGCCATTCAGCTAGAAAATATCAAGATATGACTTTTGGTCCATATCGCCCAGCCCTACCGGGATAGCGAAAAGTTGCACGAAGCAGCATTTGTTTTGAATTTGGATACAGAAGAAGAAGAAGCGGAAATGACGGTAATTGTGTCATGACGTTCTCCACGCGTCACTGGTTTGATCCAGATATCCCAAATGATTAATTACCATGTAAACTGAATATTCCGAATGTTTCACTAACCGGAATATTAGCAATAACCCGAATTATGACTGCATGTAAACGTAGTCATCGTGATTATGTACAACTGAAGAGCTTTAAGGGAACTTTTCTGTCTTCCTGTCCCGCAGGCTCTGATGCGCCCGGGTCGCCTCGACCGCATCGTCTACGTTCCCCTCCCGGACGCTCCCACCCGGCGGGAGATCTTCTCTCTGCAGTTCTGCCAAATGCCCGTGGCCGAAGACGTGTCCGTCGACGATCTGACGTCTCGAACCGACAAGTACTCCGGAGCCGAGGTGAGCTGCAACCCCCCCAACACTCCAACACTTGTAGGATGTAGAGATGTGTTCTGCTCTGAGAGGCAGTTTTTTACTCGGTTCTGCAACTTGTGAGGGATCAACAACAGCGAATGACCGCACGGAGGATCTGTTTCCTCTTGACTGGCGGGGCTCCCATCGGATGTCAAAACAAACTTGAAGCAGACTCTTGATAGACCGGGCGGCTCTACGCTCCGTGTTTCACAAGAAAAGAAAAAGTCACGTTGGCTACGAACGCCGAGGTCTTTCTGAGTCCATTCAGGCTTGTTGTGTTTATTCTTTCATGCCATGTTTTTATCCCCCAGATGTCATTCAGTCATGTCGTCCGTCAGGTGAGTTTGGTGCGTTTCCATCGGCCTTCACTGCTTTTTCCAAAAGGAAAGAAAAAAACATTATTCTTAAAGTGTTTTGTTGATTTGCACGGATTTGATCAACAGAGGATGAGTCTTGGTTTATGCATCTTCATGGACGTGACGGCCTCGCTACGCCTTAAGCTGGGCATACACTGTGATATTTTTAATCATTTGATTCAGCCTCATCTCAAACTGCACGACTAGATCGCTGAGTTCAAAAGTTCACAGCCCACGATTTATGGTCTCACACTGTACGACTCGATGCTCTGATGCTCCGTCTGCTCACACTATACGATCATAATCCTCACGTTGGTCGTACTGGAACTGCAACGTCAAAAAGAAGTGGAAGAGGAGGAACCCAGAAGTGGGAGACAACGAAGATGCTCAGCAAAAACAAACGCGCTGCCTTAAACCTGAATTATAGCCTACGCTGTAGGCTCTGCGTTGGTGTAACGCGGAACCATAAATCAGCCTTTAGTAATTTGTGCCATTCTGTGTGGCGATAAATGAAAAAAGATTAGACAACGTCGTGATTGGACAAGGAATTGGCTGGGCAGACGTGGGAAATGCTGTCTTTTTTTCAGCTATTAAAACATGATTTGTAATGGGAATTTGCAACACTTTAAACTACAAATAATAGTTTTTGACGTGACATCAGAGATTGCGCATGCTCTCTGCAAAATGATGATGCAAATCGGGTCGTAGCTGCTTCAACTGTGTGATTTCTTCACGAGGAGCGACCAGGATTTACAACAAGTTTGATTTTCTTGCGAGCTCACGATTCATGATCGGGAGCTCGTCCTGAGGTGTTAACCTCTCGTCGTTGCCCCACGTTTACTGCACGAGGCACGACCAACGATTGGGTCGAAATCCGGCCCGATCCAAAAAATAGACGCACCACTGGAAAATCGTCTCAAAACGAGCCGATAATCGTACAGTGTCTGCCCGGCTTTAGCGAGACACCCTTGAGCTACAAGACACACAGCACCCTGACGCAACACACGTGATCGGTACGCTTCAAGTCCCTCTTCTGCCTCTCTTTCATCAGTTTTGAGTTGAACAGGAAGAGAGAGGTCAGTAAAAGTGACTGTTGCTGGCACGTACCAGTGTCAGGTCACAGAAGCAAAGTTAAAGGTAAAAGTTAAAGGAGCTTGAGGCTCCTTTTAAGAAATGAGACTCTCTAGCGCCACCCTTCACCACGACGGCCGTTGGGGGTACTGCAGCCAACAGTGAAGCCGGCACGGGAGAACGGGGAGAACGCGCATGCAGCGTCATGTGACGTCACATCCTCAGGACAGCGCAGGAAATTCGGGACCGAATTGCAGCACATTTTGCAGCACACAGCCTGTTCAAGGCAAAGGAGAGATACACTAGAGGAAACATTCTTTTTGGTTTGGAACGCTTCATCTGACATTATTACTAGAAAACTTAAAATGTATACGGATTTTTTTCATAAATCTTGCCACAATCCGGCCTCAAGCTCCTTTTAGGAAGCATATATGATACCTTATCTACGGAAGAGTATTAGGGCCATGCAAGAGAAAAAAAAATTGAGACTGGAAGATTCTTTTTTTATTGTGCACTTCGAGAAAAAAGTCGTAATGTCGAGAAAAAAGTTGAAATGTCGTGATTAATGTTGAAGTACAATTTCGAGAGAAAAGTTGAAATTTCGTGAATAAAGTCGAAATTTCGCTTTTTTTCTCAACATTTCAACTTTATTCTCGAAATTGTACTTCAACATTAATCTTGACTTTTCGACATTTCAGCTTTTTTCTCGACATTTCGACTTTTTTCTCGAAGTGCATAATGAAAAAAAAAATCTTCCTCCTCTAAAATATTATTGGCCCTAATACTCTTCTGTACATCTACAGTAATAAAAAATGTCTGCGTTATATTCTACGTATAATCAGTTTACACTGATTTTACTTCCCTAAACAACATCTCAGTTTTGATCTTCCATACATTCTTTACAAAAACCACGAGTGTTATGGTCAAAACTGACCATGTGTCCAAATGTGCACATAAGAATAACAAAGACGTCTCATCTGTGAAGAAATAAAGACCAGCCAGACCAGTTGCATCAGGTGTCTCAACATTTGGGCATAAACCCCCCCCCCCCGTTGATTGAAAACCCTCTAAATAACATTTTTAATGTCTAAACTCCAGGACATAAGTCCAAACGCACCAAAAACTGCACTTAGCAAGTGTTGGACTGACCTGCAGCTCCCAGAACAATATCAGCTCCATTCAGCTGATTTTACCATGCCGGTTCTTATAAATTGAGACTCGTTTCTTTTGCCGCTCAGCTGAAATATGGCTCGGCTGTAACACCTGATGTCATGTGTAATAATTAAATGTAATTGGTGCCAGACAGCTGGAGCTGCCAGCCAGGGTTCAACAAGTCTGCATCTTAACTTTTTAATTTCCTCTGACTGCTAAATGACAAAGTGTGACTGGCTCTCCGAGCAGAGAGATGTTACTGTGCTTTTCCATGATGCCGACCCCGTGTCTGTGCTGTGTCAGTGAGCGTCCTTGTGATCTCACGCTGGCCTGCGAGGAATCGTACAAACACCCCTTTGTGTCACAGATCTGTCTCTCCGCCGCGTGCTTCGCATTGTCTTGAGCAGAAAAACGCCGCCACTGTCCTCCGAGATGCCAATCGCTCAGAAATGAAAAGAAAACAGAACCAGGTCTGCAGAAGAATTTTGGAAAAACAAATGCATAGACTTATTTTGAAGAAGTTTCTTTTTCCCTGTTTCTATCCTCTGAGGAGTACATTATATCTTGCTGGAAATCCCAGCTTTATGTTTCGACATCAAAGGTTTATTTGAGCAAAACAGTTCAGGAGCCGCAGAAATCCAACCTGAAAAACATTTAAAATCTTCTCCTTAGGGCTGGGGATCAATTCAAATGTCAAGAATCGATTCGATTCCGATTCTTAAGATTCAGAATCGATTATCAAGATTTGATTCGATCCGATTCCGATATTGATTAGGGTTAGTGTTATTAAAACTGTTTTTTGAGCTGTTGCATGAATTATATGACTGTAGTTATGCAAAATATTACTACTAGTATTATATTAAGATTAAACAGCAAGTATTGGCAGCTAATGATGCTGTAAGGACCAATCAGCTCCCAGAATGCTGATAGAACTATTTTCAGAAACATCATGTGGGTCAGAATTACCAAACAGATCCAGGGAGGAAACAGAGACGGATGAAATCGGTTTTATTTTTTCCCACATTCCGTTTTTATTTGTTCCATTTTCGGTCTATTTTGGTTTTTAATTTTTGAGCATTTGGTTTTTAGTATTTTTTGCAAATGTAACCCCAAAACAGTATATAAAGTAATGAAATATAGACAATTTATGCAATTATAACCTAATACTTTAATGTTTTCATACCTTTAAACATATTTAAAGGCAAAAACATGACACCAGTTATTCTCGTGTCCAACAAAACATTCCTTTTTTGGGGATAAACAAAAAAATAACCAAAAGTTGTAATGTAATGATGAAAAAAAAAAATACATAAATAAAAAAAAAAAAAAAAATTAAAAAAATCGATTTTTAGGAATTAATATGAGAATCGATTTAGAATTGGGAAATCAATTTTTTTCAACACAGGCCTACTTCTCCTTAATGCTTGAGCCCAACAAGTTGGCAATCACAGCCATTTCTGAGTTGCAACTGTGTGAAAAATGTGTGTCACCGTCTCCTTATTGAAGAATGACTGCATTAAACTGGTCAGCATGGACTGTTGAGGTAACGTTGCATATGAAGGTGTTTTCTTAGTGTAAACTCTGACCAGCAGTGAAAGAAAACAGCAAAAACAAAATGACTTTCTACAGTCCAACTCTGAACTGACTCCTGCATTTGGTGATTGACCGTCACAGATCATGTTCTCCTACAAAACCCTCTCGGCATTGGCGTTCCTCTTCAGTGCTTTTCCCGGGAATAACTGTCTTCCATTAAATGTCCACCTTTTTCACCATTAATCTGACATGATAGTGTATTTCTGTAAAAATAAACCTTGAAACGTCAACATTCCTATGTGGGACATCTACAGGACTGTCTCAGAAAATAAGAATATTGTGATAAAGTTCTTTATTTTCTGTAATGCAATTAAAAAAAAATAAAAATGTCATACATTCTGGATTCATTACAAATCAACTGAAATATTGCAAGCCTTTTATTATTTTAATATGGCTGATTATGGCTTACAGTTTAAGATTAAGATTCCCAGAATATTTTAATTTTTTGAGATAGGATATTTGAGTTTTCTTACGCTGTAAGCCATGATCAGCAATATTAAAATAATAAAAGGCTTGCAATATTTCAGTTGATTTGTAATGAATCCAGAATGTATGACATTTTTGCATTACAGAAAATAAAGAACTTTATCACAATATTCTAATTTTCTGAGACAGTCCTGTATAGTTGGGGAAAACATCGTCTCTGGGGGAGAATTGTTAGTGTAGGTGCAATAAAACCCTCCCAAATAAGAAGCTGATAAGAGTATTTTATCAAACCTCCCTCACTTCCAGCCATCCGTCGGTCCTCAAGGGTTTGAGCAGGTTTTAGATGTTTCCATGCTCTAACGCTCACCCTGACAGACACGGCCGTGTCATTAACAGAGACATTCAGACCTTGAAGACAAGCTGATGACGAGCATTAATTAGAATCAGATGTGGAAACATCTAAAACGTCCATGACACCAGCCCTGGAGGGCCGACGTTGGACACCCCTGCTCTAGCACGTCAGGCTGGAAACAAAGTGAGCTTTTAAAGGAACTCTGACGTAATAATTTCCCTCAGTTTGTTCATTGAAATGGAAAATATTACAAGGAACATCAACTTTGTAACAGCCTGAAGTCTCTGATGTCATATACCCGTTGGAAAGGTCAAGGGTTTGGAGCTGAAAGGTGATGCCAGATATGTCATCAATCAAATGAGGCCGTTTGCAGGTGGAATTGTATTTCCTTATGTAATATATTTAGTAATATGTAATATTTTTAGTTTTTACAGCGGTTTGAACGAAAGATTTCAGAACAACTCTTCCAAAAAGAAGCAAATAGTTATCCAGTTAGATACAAACAACTTCCGTATATCCAACTTTGGGTCCCTGTAGCACCCTATAATGTAATAATTTCCTATAATGTAATCATTTCCTGAAAATGTAATAAGATTTGCACTGAACTCAATTAAAAATGTAATAAAACCCAATAATGTAATAACTTCACCAATAAAGTAATAAAATATCCTGACGGATATTGTAATAACATTTTTAACCAATAATGTAATACCTTATTACATTTTTGGGAATTTATTACATGTTACTCAAAGTCTGCAATTTAACCCAATAGTCATTCTGGTTTTTCAAATCCAGTGTATATAACATTCTTAGATACTTAAAACACAAAATGCAGAACTCTGGACTGAAAATGAACATATATATTACATTATCAGTTTTGGAAAAAAAAAAAGACCCACCTAAAAATGTAATAAATTCCCAATAAGGTAATAAGGTATTACATTATCGGTAAAAATGTTATTACAATATCAGTCAGGATATTTTATTACATTATTGGTGAAGTTATTACATTATTGGATTTTATTACATTTTCGATTGAGTTAAGTGCAAATTTTATTACATTTTCAGGAAATTATTACATTATAGGGTGAATTTATTACATTATAGGGTGAAATTATTACATTATAGGGTGCTACAGTCCCTCTATGGCAGAGGCTCGTTAATACGACGGAGTATTAGGGCCAAACTAAGACAAAAAAATTTTGGAAATTACGAGAATAAAGTCATAAAATTACAAGAATAAAGTCGTAATATTACGAGAATAAAGTCGTAATATTACGAGAATAAAGTCGTAATATTACGAGAATAAAGTCAAAACCTAATGTTACGAGAATAAAGTCGTAATATTACGAGAATAAAGTCGTAATATTATGAGAATAAAGTCATATTGTTGCGAGAATAAAGTCGTAATATTACGAGAATAAAGTCATTGTTGCGAGAATAAAGTCGTAATATTACGACTTTATTCTCGTAATTTTACGACTTTATTCTCGTAATTTCCTTTTTTTTTTTTTGTCTTAGTTTGGCCCTAATACTCCGTTATTTTACCAACATTTCTCACTCGTGAAATGGGTTCGGTGCCCTGCCCTTCACAGCCTTTCCCAACGATACAGAACAAACCAACTGGGACGGGCTTCATGTGACGACTCACACCAGTCAGAAGACACAAAACTTCACTCGCCATTGCACTCCTAATTTAGGAGTGCAATGTGACAACTCACTCAGGAGCATCCGTGAGCCAGCAGTCAGAAGAACCCAGATGGGATTGCTAATAACGCCTTGGATCAACACGTCCTTCCTGCACAACTGACACCAGTCACTCACCGGCGCTCCTAAGGCCCGACTATTTCTGACCTCTTTTGTTGCCACTACTTGGGCCAACACTCGGCGATGTCACACTGAGGTTTCTCTGATCGGTCGTGCTCGTATCCAGTGACGTCCAGAAGCGTTTTCCTCTGCACCCGCAGGTTCATCTTCCTAGGAAATCAAAGTCCCAAACAGGAGAATCAAGTTAAGCCTTTGTTTCAGAGAGGAAAGGAGTTAGGATGGCTGGAAGGCTCATCTTTCCTCAAACACTCATCAACCCACGCATGTTTACTCTACTTTTGTTGTTGTTTTAACACTGAAAAGTGAACACACAGCTGCTGTCTCCCAGCAAGAAACTGTTTATTACCTCTCAAATCAGGCCGGATCGGGACGGCGGAGCGTTGACGTTCACCTGTCTCCTCTGTTAACACTCTAATTTTCTCCGTGGCAGTTTGGGGTTATCTGTGGGGCCTCCTCGTATCCTGAACGCACACGTTCCCTCCCCGCTCCCGGCTCTGCAACCCCCCACTCAGGAAGGTTTAGCCTAGAGCAGGCGTACACCTGGAGGAGGTATGCGGCGGGAAAACCAAGCCCCGGCTATCAGGTGTTGTGCTTGACATCGGGGTTTCTGCCGCGGTGAAGGGCCGGTTCTAGAAAATGATGACTAGGGGCTGCATCTCAGATCAGAAGGGGTGCACGTTATTCAACACTACATTATGCATTTTCTCATAATTTCAAGCGGAATAATACTAGCAAAATAAGAATATTTAAAATGTATTTCAAATGCTTTATTGCAGCAATATTGCCATATTGGACCAAAAACACAAAAAACAAATATGTCTGGAGCCGCAAAAAATGAAAAGTCTTGTATAAGCCTTAAAATGAAGACATCATATGCTGCATGTTTCTAAATTAGTTATAACTGGGGGGAGATTTATGTTTTCATTATGCACTTTGAGAAAAAAGTCGAAATGTCAAGAAAAAAGTCGAAATATCGAGAAAAAAATTGAAATATCGAGGAAAAAAAGTTGAAATGTCGAAAAAAAAGTCTAAATGTTGAGGAAAGAAAGTCTAAATGTCGAGAAAAAAGTCGAAATGTCCAGAAAAAAGTTTAAATGTTGAGAAAAAAAGTTGAAATGTGGAGAAAAAAGTCTAAATGTCGAGAAAAAAGTCTAAATGTTGAGGAAATAGTCAAAACTTCAAGAAAAAAGTATAAATGTCGAGATTAATGTTGAAGTACAATCTCGAGAAAAAAGTCGAAATGTCGAGGAAAAAAGTCGAAATGTCGAGAAAAAAGTCAAAATTTTGAGATTAAAAAGGAAAAAAGGGAAAAAAGAGGAAAAAAAGAACGAAAAAAGGGTCAAACATTTTTGAAAAAGCTCCATTGAGCCACTAGGGCGGCGCTAAAGAGCCACATGCGGCTCTAGAGCCGCGTGTTGCTGACCCTTGATCTATACAGCTCAAAACCATCACTAAACATGTCAGTCATTTCAAGTGGAATGATACCAGTCAAACAATAATATTTAAAGTGTCTTTCAAGTGCATTTTTGCAGTAATATCGCTGCAGAACAAAGAAAATGCTGCATTCAGTCTGGGCTACCTCACCCATCAGACAATCTAACAACAGAAAATAAAACATGGAAAAATAAATAACAAAAATAAATAGAACCATAAATATAAACTTGCTTGTGTCGTTATGCTTGAACAACTTCCGAATATCCATCGTTACTTTGTGTTAAAGGAGCTTGAGGCTCCTTTTAAGAAATGAGACTCTCTAGCGCCACCCTTCACCACGATGGTTGGGGGTACTGCAGCCAACAGTGAAGCCGGCACGGGAGAACGGGGAGAACGTGCATGCAGCGTCATGTGACGTCACATCCGCAGGACAGCGCGGGAAAATCGGGACCGAATTGCAGCACATTTTGCAGCACACAGCCTGTTCAAGGCAAAGGAGAGATACACTAGAGGACTCATTCTTTTGGGTTTGGAACGCTTCATCTGACATTATTACTAGAAAACTTAAAATGTATACGGATTTTTTTCATAAATCTTGCCACAATCCGGCCTCAAGCTCCTTTAACGGAGCAGCAGAGAGCAGCGTCTTGCTGGTGCAGGAAACTGCTGGACGCAGATGAGTGACGGACACTAAAGGCTGATTTATGGCTCTGCGTTGCACCAACGCAGAGCTTACGGCGACGCACACCGTACGTTAGGGATGCGCGGTATGGACTAAGAAATGTATCACGATAATTTCTGGCATTTATCCCGATAACGATAAAAATGACGATAAAAAAAATACCAATTCAACTCCACCAAAACACTGTTACTAAACTACAGCAATTAAGTTGAATTGATAAAAAACAATTAAATGAGTTACACCTGTACTGCAAAACTGTAATGACTCCTCGCTCTCAGATGCGCCTTCCGCCTTTCTTTCAGGCTCACTTCTTTCTTTCTTTCTTTGTTTCTTTGTTTCTTTCTTTCTTTTTTCTGGCTCATTTCTTTCTTTCTTTCTGGCTCATTTCTTTCTCTCTTTATTTCTTTCTGGCTCATTTCTTTCTTTATTTCTTTCTTTCTTTCTAGCTCATTTCTTTCTTTCTGGCTCATTTCTTTCTTTCTATCTTTCTTTCTGGCTCATTTCCTTCCTTCCTTCCTTCCTTCCTTCCTTCCTTCCTTCCTTCCTTCCTTCCTTCCTTCCTTCACGTACGTTGTGCGTGGATTTAACACAGAACCATAAATCAGCTTTACACAAAAACGTCATCAACGGGAATTTATCGTTTTTACCGTGAGATGACAAATTCTTACCGTGGGGAATTTTTTTGACGGTTTATCGTGAACGGTAAAATATCGCCCATTCCTACCGTACGTTCGCGTCCCCGCGTACCCTACGGCGTCGATTTAACGCAGAACCATAAATCAGGCTTAACGCGCGCGCATTTGTCATTTGTCTTTTCAACTGAGCAAACACATAAACTGAGGGTGCAATGCTGATGCTTATGCTCCCTCGTAGTACCGGGCCTGCCGCGGTGTCTCCAGCGCAGAGAGTTGCCGTCACTTTGCCGCTGAAAAACTCTGCAAACGCCACTGAAATTCAAAGGCATGCCTGCCAGGCTGATAAGAGTTCATTGGTGGAAGGAAAGAAAGCGGCGTCTCACCTGTGCGTGCGTGTATTATACATTACATGCCAGCGCTATAGATCAAATTAGATTAGATGAAACTTTAAACTCCCCGATCGCTGAGGGGGAAGTTTGAGAGAAAACAGGATACAGATAAAGACCAACTCAGCGCTGGAGATAACGCTGCTTACAAGAAAACGAGCCCCATGGGACAAATACAAGAAATCAGCAAGTAAATAAACAAGTAAATCCCCCATGTGACTGTCCATCGCTGACCTCTTGACTGGCTGCTCTCTCCCTCCCAATTTAACTATTTAACTATTTAACTTTTAGACATTTTTTCAGTGTTGCCACGGGGGGCCGAGTCGTGGGGGAAAGATGTTTTGAGGACGGAAGCATCGCTGTTGTTAATAGTGAAAGACCCTGATGGGTTTGTGAGAAACAGACTGGTTTTTCCCATGGATGTTATCATCCCAACAATCCTCTGGCTTTGTGTTTCCTGCTCCAGGAAGACACCAGTCAAAACAGTTTACAGAACATTAGATCGAGCAGAGTAGATGACTTAGAAACTGTTTACTGTGAAACTAAGTGGACAGAAGTTAACCAGCTTCCCTGAGTAAAGAGATAACAGCTAAATCATTAAATTAGGGCTTTTAATGCTGTTTTTTTGTATTTTTTCCATCCCACTTCACTCAGATTACATATACACACGTGGACAAAATTGTTGGTACCCCTCAGTTAAAGAAGGAAAAACCCACAACTCTCACTGAAATCACTTGAAACTTACAAAAGTAACAATAAATAAAAATGTATTGCAAATTAAATAATTAAAATCAGCCATTACTTTTGAATTGTTGATTAACATAATTATAAAAAAAAACAAACTAATGAAATAGGGCTGGACAAAAATGATGGTACCCATAGCTTAATATTTTGTTGCACAACCTTTTGAGGCAATCAATGCAATTAAACGATTTCTGTATTTGTCAATGAGCGTTCTGCAGCTGTCAACAGGTATTTTGGCCCACTCCTCATGAGCAAACTGCTCCAGTTGTCTCAGGTTTGATGGGTGTCTTCTCCAAATGGCATGTTTCAGCTCCTTCCACAGAATTGGGATTCAGATCTGGGCTCATGGAAGGAACTTTAGAATAGTCCAACGCTTTTCTCTCAGCCATTCTTGGGTGTTTTTGGCTGTGTGTTTTGGATCGTTGTCCTGTTGGAAGATCCATGACCTGCGACTGAGACCAAGCTTTCTGACACTAGGCAGCACATTTCTCTCCAGAATGCCTTGATAGTCTTCAGATTTCATTTTACCTTGCACACATTCAAGACACCCTGTGCCAGATGCAGCAAAGCAGCCCCAAAACATTACTGAGCCTCCCCCATGTTTCACCGTAGGGACAGTGTTCTTTTCTTCGTATGCTTGGTTTTTGAGTCTATGAACATAGAGTTGATGTGTCTTACCAAAAAGCTCCAGTTTGGTCTCATCTGTCCAAAAGACATTCTCCCAGAAGCTTTGTGGCTTGTCAACATGCATTTTTGCAAATTCCAGTCTCGCTTTTTTATGGCACATCAGCTCTATGTTCATAGACTCAAAAACCAAGTAATATTTTTTCAGGCGTAAAAGTAACCGTTAAGATCCCCAACCTGGGCTCAGTTTATCCAAATAACGCCTGTTAAGAAATTTGCTCCGATGTTTTCGGAGATGAGAAGAGCCGCCAGCGATTTATGGTTCCGTGTTAAATCCACACAGAACCTATGGCGTACGTTGCGCGTCGCCGCGTAACCTACGCCGTAGCTCTGCGTTGGTGTAACACGGAACCATAAATCAGCCTTTATTCTGGCGACATCTGAAGATACAACGCAACAACGAGCAAGCGAGTGATTATGTACATTCACTGAGTGAATATTATGAAAGTAAAATATATATTTCTTGCTAGAAATGTAATCAAAACGCATTTTTATGCAGAAACTAACTCAAAATATTGATTTTATTCACTAAAAAATAAGAAATGTCCGCCATGTTTTGTTTTTTTTTGATTCAGTCTGCAAATGATGACGTAAAGCATTCTGGGAAATTTTCTCAGGCCCACGGTCGCGAAGTCAGAATCTGAAATCCCTCGCTGTGAAGGGCTAGATTCATACACCCTACCCCTCGTTATGCACACTAGCCCTAGATGCAAAGAGGAATTGGGACACCACTACCTTCACGGGAACACGCAAAATTTAGGGGTAGTGCTGAAAAAGTAGGACTAGGGGGGGATTGGGACTGGGCCTTACTCCTTCACCCTCAACACACCTTTAACTCGTCCTCTGCTCAGATCGTCGCTCCCGGCTCTCCTTCCTCGCTCCTGCCGCCGCCCGTCCGAACGGGAGCAACACTTGATACGGTAATTGCAGCGTAGAGAGATGGGAGACAAAGATGGAGAGCCGTGACAGGACGTGTGATGCCGCTCCACTTCTCCACTTTCCCTCGGTGTTCGTGATCAAGCCCTAACAGGAAAAGACCGGGGGGACCTGACAGACGAACCCAGTTAGTTTTAGCCTTGTTTCGTAACTTTGTTGTGAAACTTAGGCCGTATCCCCTTACACCAGGTCCTTTTGTCGGATTTCACACATAAAGTGGTATTTTCCCTAAATGTGGGCGATGGCTGCGGGGCAGGAATGTTTTCCTTTTTGGGTTTTAATCTGGGATAAATGGTGACGCCTGAGGGGCTCCTCTAGGAATCGGCGGTTATTTAACTAAAATATTGTGTCATGTTTCATCATTATTGCTTTTAAAAGTTTTACATTTTGAGGAGAGGAGTAGTATTTGTTTGAAACCTTTAATAGAGGAAGTCTATCCTTCCTCCCGACCAGGCAGCGTGGCGCTGCAGTGAAGCAGTTCATGACCTTGAATAGTTTCAAATGTATCTGCAGGTATGTCCCTAATCATCTACATCATTGAAAAATACACTTTGTAATCACAATGTTGATATTGCAGTCCTGGCTATCTTTTACTTTGGAAAGGAAACATGAAACACATGTGGAGGCCGTCGCCCTCGTGATGTGGAGAGTCCAGGTTTGGGTCCCGTACTCTTTGCTGTGTGTCGTACCCTTTTCTTTACTCCAAGTCTCCTGTCAAGCTGCTTTATAAAAAAGGCCATTAAAGCCACAAAAGAAGCCTTTTAAAAAAAACAACTAAACAACAACTTTATTGCACTACCGACTACCGTTAGCCCGGTTCTGCGAGGTTCAAGAGATCATGTCAGAAACCCTTTTGCCAGGTCATGTCTGTCAGCCGAAACTTAATTCAATTCAATTTTATTTATATAGCATCTAATGCAACAAAAGTTGTCTCTAGACGCTTTCCAGAGACCCAGAACATGAACATAAACCCCTGAGCAATTATTACATAAACAATGGCAGGTAAAAAACTCCCCTAGTGGGAGAAAAACCTTAAGCCAAACAGTGGCAAGGAAAAACTCCCCTTTAGGAGGGAAGAAACCTTGAGCAGGACCAGGCTCATAAGGGGGGACCCTCCTGCCGAGGGCCAGACTGGTGGGTCAGGGACGGCAACAGCACAGCAGGCAGGTGGAAGCAGCAACGGGATGACCAGGGGTGGGGACCGCAGGCCAGCATGCAGCTCCCGAAGCTCCGGCCCAATCATCAAGTCCCAGGTTGGGGTGCAGGGTCGGGGAAAGGTTGAGAAGGGGCAGGGCCAGGGAGAGGAGTCTTGACGGACAAACCTCTCCCCCGCCTGCCCGGGCCGTTACCCTGCCCCTCTCACTCCCACGCTGCAGGTTCCGGTGTTGTGCATTCAGAGATGCTCTTCACCACCGGCAGAGGATGCTGCACCATGTACAAAAGAGAAAAAAGAGAAGAAAAGGGGGGGCCAGCACAAGAAAGTAGAGGAGCGACTCTAACACACTAGAGTTTACACTACCTAGAGATTTACCAGCACCAGCTAGAGGTTTACTAAACACTAACTATAGGCTTTAGTAAACAGAAATGTTTTAAGTTTAGTTTTAAAGGTGGAGGTGGTGTCAGCCTCCTTAACCCAGATTGGAAGTTGGTTCCATAGTAATGGTGCCTGATAGCAGAACGCCCGCCCTCCAGATCTACATTTGGATACTCTAGGACAGGGGTGGCCAATCCTGGTCCTCGAGAGCCCCTATCCAGCATGTTTTAGATGTTTCCCTGCTTCAGCACACCTGATTCAAATTAATCATCATCCTCAGCTTGTCATAAAGGTCTGGACAACTCTGTTGGTGACACAGCTACTTTAATCACGGTGTGCTGAAGCACGGAAACATCTAAAACATGCTGGATAGAGGCTCTCGAGGACCAGGATTGGCCACCCCTGCTCTAGGAACTACGAGTAAACCTGCACTGCACGGAGAGCTCTGCCAGGAACATAAGGCACTATCAGGTCTTGATAGTGGAAACTTGATTTCCTTTATTTGTCTGTATTATTCCTTTGTGATGACGGAGGAGTTTACAAATGGCCAAACTGTCAAACCCATTTTTAAAACATCAAAGCATAAAACACAGCTGAGGTCCCATTAAACAGATTAAACAATTAACAGAAGCGTTACTGCCGGTGATGTTCACGGCCGACGACGAGTGCGACTGTTGCAGCCAGCTGCTCAAAAGGAGTATTCAAGTCTGAACTTAAAAAAAGGCTGCTGCCCACGAATGTCCTGTATTCTGCAGATCTGCACATGTTCAAATACTGCATACTACATTCAGACTGTTTCACCCAAATTACTGCAAGTCACAAGTTTTGATTTCACATCAATCACAGATTCCCAACAGCAGAAATTAAAATAGAACATCTCCATTTTCTTATACGTGTCTAATCTCTCCCCCTTTTTTCTGACATCAATTATGACAGTCTTTGATGCCGAGAGCGTGATGGGGGGGCGTGGCAAATGAGTGCCGCTCTCCATGTTTTATTCATGTTTCTACCAAATATCAGCAGACGTGACATCATCCAGAAACAGCTTAACCTACCTTTAAAACTTACATCAACGGATGATATGTGTGGCTGCTGAGGGGCAGATATCCAACTCGCGTGCAGAAAACAAAACGTTAGTATGAGGTGAAACAAGTGAATGCAAAACACTGAAAAGTCGTCAAAATAAAAGTGCCTCACTACGGTGGCCGACAAGGGCCAAACGCACTGCAACTGCCTAATGTGTCTCAGTTAAGGAAAACGGCTTCAAGTACAGAAACGATTCAAAACTCAAAACGAGGTACAAAAAGAGGAACGTGGTGAAAATGAAAAAACGTGCTGCAAAAAACAAAGACAAATGCAGCATCATCAAACGCGCTGCAAATAGAGAAACGATGCAAAGCACAAAACGATATAAAACAAGAAACCATCTTCAAAAGAAAAACGCTTCATAACAACCTCACGCCTGAAATAACCGTTTTGCTATCCAGGAAAAACCTCCAGATTCATACATGTTTTTTGATCTTAGCATTTGTTTTGTACATAGGCAGGGAGCAATGATAGTTACAACCTGAAGACCCTCAGACTCCCTTTAAAATGTGAAAAATGGTGAATGTCCCCCTGTGGCGCTTGATTGACAGGAGCCCTCTAAGGCGTGGGGTACAAAAACACCCGAGTAATGAGCCTTTGGCAGATGTTGACAGCTTGTTGGTGAGAAAGAAGGTTTAAGAAAAACAAAAAAACACAGTTTCTCCACGTGGTCACTTAAAGTACAGAAGTGGAAGCTGTTGTGAGACGGGCGGGGGGTGACTGACGGGCGGATGTGAGCCACGCTGTGTGAGCCCCCACAACGAGATATGTCGCCGCTAGGCGCTAGGCAGTGTTGAAAAAATCGATTTTCCCAATTCTAAATCGATTCTCATATTAATTCCTAAAAATTGATTCATATGTCTAAAGATCGATTTTTTTTATTTTTATTTTTTATTTTATTTATTTATGTTTTTTTTTTTTTTTCATCATTACATTACAACTTTTGGTTATTTTTTTCGTTTATCCCCAAAAAAGGAATGTTTTGTTGAACACGAGAATAACTGGTGCCATGTTTTTGCCTTTAAATATGTTTAAAGGTATGAAAACATTAAAGTGTTAGGTTATAATTGCATAAATCGTCTATATTTCATTACTTTATATACTGTCTTGGGGTTACATTTGGCAAAAAATGCTAAAAACCAAATGCTCAAAAATTAAAAACCAAAATAGACCGAAAATGGAACAAATAAAAACGAAATGTGGGAAAAAATAAAACCGATTTCATCCGTCTCTGTTTCCTCCCTGGATCTGTTTGGTAATTCTGACCCACATGATGTTTCTGAAAGCAGTTCTATCAGCATTCTGGGAGGTGATTGGTCCTTACAGCATCATTAGCTGCAATACTTGCTGTTTAATCTCAATATAATACTAGTAGTAATATTTTGCATAACTACAGTCATATAATTCATGCAACAGCTCAAAAAACTGTTTTAATAACACTAACCCAGATCAATATCGGAATCAAATCGGATCGAATCAAATCTTGATAATCGATTCTGAATCTTAAGAATCGGAATCGAATCGGTTCTTGACATTTGAATCGATCCCCAGCCCTAGTCGCCGCGTTGGAGCATCCAGGCTGCTCAGGCATTTTAATAAAACCCTCAAACTGCTGCGTTCAGCCATATCATAAAATCTTTGTTTTCAGTCCCAGATGCCTTTGACCGGCTGCAGCCGCCATGGCGGCGGGTGTTTTCCCTCCGGCCGAGGAGGGGGCGGGGGGAGGCGGCTCGTACGGTCCAAGCCCAGGTGTCTGAGACACTTGGCTGACATCCATTCAAACTCACTGGGGCAATTGTTTTCTTAACCCTTTTTTTTTTCGCGCTGGGCGAGAGCAAGTCTGTTCGCATGCAGGACGTACAAATCAGACAGATCAGCAATCTCTCTTGACGTCAATGCGCCGCCTGCGACGCTTAATATCCCCCCTTGTGCAGATAACCCAGCATCCCTGCAGCTCGCTGTCAGTAAAGCGAGCGTGTTGAGTTGTGGCTTCGATGAAACGCTGAGATGGATTTGATTTTGTTTGGGTTTTTTTTTTTTTTTTTTTGCACCTCATATTTTTTCTGAGCAGATATGCAGACATGCAAGCTTTGCAGAAGCTTGCTTTGCAACACTTAAAAGCCATAAGAGGAGTAGGAACACACATGAGGCTTTGTATAATGACGCACACACACACACACACACACACACACGTGTGAAAACACACTCACAGGAAGACAAATGGTTTCCTCTTAACACCTGTTGTGGTTGTGGCTGTTCCTCCTCTGGCTCTGTGTGTTGTCTGTCTGATTTATGGCCCGGTATTTGTTGTTGCAAAGATCCTTATCACCAAGGACACAGCCACCCACCCCCAAAAAAATAAAAAAGCATCAACAAAACGTGTTGCTGTTTGAATAACAGTCACATTACACAACGTGCAAAGCTGATAGAGTTAGGGAGGACTCTCACGTGAACGGTAAAACATATAACCTGTAAAACATATATTCAATCCATTTTCATTCTGCAAAAAAGAGCCATAAGAATAATCAGTAGAAAACGATATAGAGATCCAACAAATCCATTATTCCTTCAGTTAAAATTGTTGAAATTTCATGAACTAGTAGACTATAGTATTCTGAAAATTATGTTTAAAGCTCATAAAAAAACTTTACCAATCAACATTCAGAAAAGATTTGAAAAAAGAGAAAGCAAGTATAACTTAAAAGGAACAGAGATTTTTAAAAAAACAAGATGCAGGACTAAATTGATGGAACGTTGTGTTTCTGTGAAAGGAATCAGTTTATGGATCAATCTGAATAAAGAAAACAAAGAATCCAAATCAAACATTACATTCAAAAGAACAATTAAAGCCTGTATGTTAAGTAAATATAATGAAATATGTTAGTTAAGTTTGATTGACATACCCATAGACGGCGGTAATTTTATTTTATTTTAGTTTTTTATTCACTTAGTTGCTTTTTTTTTTTTTTTTTTTAATTTATGATATTTGTGAAGTTATTTATTGGAAAAAGGGGCAGATCAGATAAGATTCTTCTTCTTTCTGCTCCCTTTTCATTCACAATTTAAGATATTGAATTGTTTTGTTTTTTTTTAAATGAAATAAAGAATAAATTAAATTAAATGAAGCGACCGTCGCTCAGAAAGACTTCGCTGATATGAAAGAAAATGTTAAAAAAAAAACATTCACACTCTTCACATTCTTCTGTGTGGCTGTGAAAAACCTCGCTTCACATCCTCCTCACCAAACCTTTTGGCTCTCAACGTTGCAAATATCTATATATGTTGATTTAGTTGATGCCGTTAAATAAAGGTTAAGAGGGAAAACAATTCCTGGGGCAGCAAGGCCGTTGCGGCCTGCAGAGGGCCGACCGTCGCTGAGTGGGAAATGACTATTTGGCCCTAAATTTCACATTTTGAATGTATAAAGCCTCTACTGTGGTTTATGTGAAAGTATACGGGTAGCACCAATTGAACTTTTCTGGGGAAATACGAGCCCTTAAGGATACCCAGAATGCTTTTTCCTTTGGTCAGGCAGGAAGACATTACCAGGGTAGAAAAACCAAGAGGAGAAAAGAGACTGAGCAATAAAGGAAGAGTCCAAATGTAGGAAAGAGAGACGGATGAAGCAGAAAGAGATGGCAGAGTTGTGGAGGACGGCGAAGCGGCACGGATGCAGCGTGTCTTCATTTCGGTTTATCTTTCTAAAGTCGACTTATCAGGGTTCTGGGCAGCAGGGATGGGCGGTTTGGACTAAAAAATGTATCACGATAATTTCTGGCATTTATCCCGATAACGATAAAAATGATGATAAAAAAATACCAATTCAACTCCACCTTTGTAACTATAAATCTATCACCACATTCAGTCTTTGGAGCCAAATCACTGCTCTAAAAGATACTAAATACTAAACTACAACAATTAAATTGGAATGACTCAAGCTCCTCGTTCTCAGATCCGCCTTCCGCCTTTCTTTCTGGCTCATTTCTTTCTTTCTTTCTTTCTTTCTTTCTTTCTTTCTTTCTTTCTTTCTTTCTTTCTTTCTTTCTTTCTTTCTTTCTTTCTTTCTTTCTTTCTTTCTTTCTCTTTCTTTCTTTCTTTCTTTCTTGCTCATTTCTTTCTTTCTTTCTTTCTTTCTTTCTTTCTTTCTTTCTTTCTTGCTCATTTCTTTCTTTTTTTCTTTCTTGCTCATTTCTTTCTTTCTTTCTTTCTTTCTTGCTCATTTCTTTCTTTCTTTCTTTCTTTCTTTCTTGCTCATTTCTTTCTTTCTTTCTTTCTTTCTTTCTTTCTGGCTCATTTCTTTTTTCTTTCTTTCTGGGTCATTTCTTTCTTTCTTTCTTTCTGGCTCATTTCTTTCTTTCTTTCTGTCTTTCTTTCTGGCTCATTTCTTTCTTTCTTTCTTTCTGGCTCATTTCTTTCTTTCTGGCTCATTCCTTCCTTCCTTCCTTCCTTCCTTCCTTCCTTCCTTCCTTCCTTCCTTCCTTCCTTCCTTCCTTCCTTCCTTCACGTACGTTGTGCGTGGATTTAACACAGAAACATAAATCATCTTTACACAAAAACGTCATCAACAGGAATTTATTGTTTTTACAGCGAGATGACAAATTATTACCGTGGGGTATTTTTTTGACAGTTTATCGTGAACGGTAAAATATCACCCATTCCTTCTGGGCAGGGCCTTGACGTCCTTTACATCCATTCTTTTTTGGCAAAGAAAAAGCCGGGATGCTGCAGTGAGATGCAAATAAAAACCAGAATGACTTTCAACTCTCATGAACTAGTTTCATGCCAATTAACAACACGAATATCTAATATCACAGAGCCCATGATAGACGGATTTGGTCCTCCGTGTAAGTTTGCAGCCCTGTTTGCATCCCCATCACAGCTTTCCACGACACCAGCTCACGCAGCGCTCACGTCGCCCTGGTTACGGACCAGTCACACCCTTCTGACACCGTACAGCCGGGTACAACACGTTGCCCCCCCTCATGCCACTCGCACGGGCAGCAGAACAAGAAAAGTGCTACAGAGGCAGAATTAACTGGACGAGTTACAGTCAGGCCCATAAATCTGTGCAAAACTGCATCTTCATATTTTGAAACAACTCCAGAATACTTTCTTCATCGTGTGAAATTGCATTGACTCCTATACCGGGCCGCACAGAAAGAAAAAATAATTTCTGTACACTGCAAACACACCGTAAGAGCTATAAAGGAATAAAATAAAATAAAGTTAGTCTTTCTACATTCATATAAGTTTAATTTAACTTAAATACAGACCGACGCAGCTGCTGGCTCGCTCGGTAAAAAGCTACCGTTAACCACAATACATGAATAACCATGGCAACCAAACTCAATATGTACATAAATACGGCATAACATTTGTAAAGAAAACAAATCCTTATCATCAGGTGCTTTTTGTGTCAGTAAGGCTCCACTTTAGCTTTCAAGACACTTGTTTATTCTTTCAGACACACTTTCTACTGCCGTTAAACTTTTACCGTTAAAGTCTGAAGCACCGAGACGCCTTCAAAATAAAAGCACTAAATATCGGTCTCCTTAATATATAACAGATAACATAAAAGCCTTTTTTCTCGAAATTGTACTTCAACATTGATCTCAACATTTCGACTTTTTTCTCGAAATTGTGCTTCAACATTGATCTCGACATTTTGACTTTTTTCTCGACATTTCGACTTTTTTCTCAAAGTGCACAATAAAAAAAAATATTCCCCTCTCAAATATTTTTTCTCCTGCATGGCCCTAATACTCTTCCGTATATATCAGACAAGCATGTGAAAGCATTCTTCCTGTTTTGTGACTAAAATATGGCTTTGAAAGATTTGCAGATTCCCTACTTTGTGTGTTTAGTTCTGTTTTCTTCAGGATTCCAGCGTTTTTTGAAAGTCAGGGTTGCAGATTTTATTTGCTTCAACTTTTGGGGAGAAAACATAAACGGGGGCCGTCGCTTGTCTCATCTGACGTAAGAAAAAACATTGTTCTGCCAATGAGATCAAATTAAATGTGCAAAAGTCTAAACCTGTGGATCAGCATCCCACATATATAGTTGTTGTTGGCGGTTATTGAGCTTGATTTTATGAGATACCGCATGCTTATTTTCTCAAGTGAAATGTTCTGCTAACTTTCAGGGTTTTCTGCAGTCAATGTCATTTTTTACTTGTGGGAAATATTTTGTTTTGTTTTGGGGGTTTTCAGCAAAATAGGCCACAGAACTGCAACTCAAAAGTGTTTTGCACTGTAGGATCCACATGTTGCTGCATTTATAATCAACATGGGCGTCGTGATGCAGGTGCTCTGGGTAGCATGAAAGATGGAGTAAACGGAGGTTCCCAGAGGAACACAGGTGGAATTTCACCTACATTGATATTACCGGATATACACACACACACACACACTCACACACACACACACACACACACACACACACACACACACACACACACACACACACACACACACACACACACACACACACACACACACACACACACACACACACACAGAGCGTTCTCCAGGTCACTTCTGCGTGGGTGTGTTTGGTAAATATGCCATCTCTGCCCTCCTGAAGTCCAGGGAGAATGTGGTGCTTTCATTCCTCTGATTAAGGGGCGAGGACAAATATGCCCTTAAAGATGAGGCCCAGTTATACCCCGTACACACACACACACACACACACACACACACACACACACACACACACACACACACACACACACACACACACACACACACACACACACACACACACACACACACACACACACACACACACACAGTCATAACACTCTGTGGCCCCAACACAGGTGCTATCCCACACGGGTCTTTCCAAAACACAGAATGGCTCAGGGACAGCACAGAGACGAGTTATTCTGCGGCTTCTAGGTTGGAGGTTTCCATTCGCAGCATCACTGGAAATGGAAAAGAGCCAGTTATCGTGGAAAAAATAACGCTAAGCTTTAAAAAGTGTAATATAAGGCAGTGGTCCCCAAACCCCGGGCCGCACAGAGAGATAAAATAATTTCTGTATCATCCCCGACTGATGATGGATGACTCTCAAACTGATGGTTCACAATGTTTTTATTCCTTGGATGTAAATACACTGCAAACACACCGTAAGAGCTATAAGGGAATCAAATAAAATAAGAATTAGTCTTTCTACATTCATATAAGTTTCATTTAACTTAAATACAGACCGACACAGCTGCTCGGTCGGCTACCATTAACCGCAATACATGAGTAACCATGGCAACCAAACTCAAGCTGGACATAAATACGGCATAAAATTTGCAAAGAAAACAAATCCTTATCAGCCAGGTGCTTTTTGTGTCAGTTAGGCTCCACTTTAGCATTCAAGACACTAGTTTAGTCTTTCAGACACACTTTCTACTGCCGTTAAACTTTTACCCTTAAAGTCCGAAGCGCCGGATGTTTACAAGGTCTCGGCGAGACGCCTTCAAAATAAAATCACTAAATATCGGTCTCCTTAATATATAACAAATAAAATAAAAGCCTGGCTTTGAATAACGTTAATGAGAAAACAAACAGAAATACTCATATTAAAGGTAATTTACAATTTTTATTTGATCAAAAATGATGTTTTAATATTCATTATTATTATTATTATTATTATTATTATTATTATTATTATTGTTTTATTTTATTTATTTTTTATTTTTTTATTATTATAGAGAAAATCCCACAGTTTTTAATGCCGATCTTGTCATTTTAATTAGTTTCAACTACACCTTTAGATTGGGCCGTGAAAATAATGTCAGACATTAAACCGGTCCGCAGTGCAGAAAAGGTTGGGGACCAGTGATATAAGGTATGAAGTATATACTGAAACGTACAACGCAGCTCACTTTCTGTATGTCAGCACCTTGACCTTTCAGTTTGGAGAGCAGCATCAGCAGCTCGTGCCACGTTCAGACCAGGTTAATAGACTTGCTAATGGTTCTTTTGCTCCTTTTTTTATTTTATTTATTTTTTGGAAAACATTCAAAAGTGTACATGGAAGTGCATATGCAAAATAGTTTTGATGTAGCAAACATTTTGATCCGTTGATGGTGGAGTCGGTCCCTTCTCTCCCTCTGACCGCTGAAGTTCTCATCATCCTCATCTCAGCGCACGTTTTCAGATCAGGTTCTTGTGGCGTGAGATATATTTAAAACGGTACAATCAGATCTCAAACAGCAAGTATGCAACATGTTTGATACTCGTATGCGTGTGGAAACGCTCTGGTAACGATGCCCAAACAGGAAACGAGCTGACAGAACAGTTACGTATGAAAATGGAAGTTTATTTAATCAAGCAGTCTTGGACAGTAAAAGCAAAAACCCAAATTTTCAAAAATGTTCCTGGACTTTCGTTAAAATAAACTCCCTAATCACATTCATCCAAACCTTCTTCTCTTCTCCTTTTGTTCTTTACTTTTTTTTTTAACTGTCAAAAAAAGACATGCTGTTGTTTTCTTTGAGAATCTTTCTGGGTATAATTTTAGAAATATTTCAGTGTTGGCCATCCTTTACTCAAGTAGAATAAAATATAAATATAAAATAGTATATTCATGGTCGAGCCTCGTTTTATTTCTGGTTAGTAACCATTACTAACCTTTTGCCAAGATATCTAACATTGCTTGAAGCATAAAAGTATCAGCTCAGATTATTCCCTGCAGAGCAGGTGAAGGACGGAAGCTTGAGGCACATTTCCTTAAAAAGCTGTATTTCAAAAGTTTGCTTTAAATTTGCTTCACAATTCACAAACATGTTGTGGAAAAACGTATTCACACCTCTGTATAATATATTTAGACCACTTGGTGACTATCTGGACTGAAACTGAATGCGTTTAGATCACCAGGAATGAAGACTTGAGAGATGAGCCATTTAATTAAACCATTTGCATGCGAATGGGTCAAAGCGTATCAGGCATCTCGATGCAGGAATGACACCGAATAAGAGACGCACAGTGATTTTGGGCCAATCCCAATCCCCCCCCTACTTTCTATCACTAGCCCTAAAAATGAAGCCACAGACTTTAGGGTCCTTGTAATGTTCCCTAGGGATTGAGACACCACTTGCTACGTCACTGCGTGGTTTACGTTCGGGTACGTAAGCGACTGCGTAGTTACGTTTGCACATACGTCACACCATATCAGGAAGCCCAGAGATAAAAGCTGTTTTAATTTCAGCTGTAGCGCTGTTAATATGCCACTTTATTAAGTTTTAATATTTTTTTTTTTTGTTTTTGTTAAGAAATTTTCTCCGATGTTTTCCGGGATGAGAACAGCCTGCCGGCTCGGGAGCTGATTTATGCCTCTGCGTTAAATCGACGCAGAGCCTACGGTGTATGGCGTGCGTTGCCGCGTAACCATAAAACAGCCTTTTTTCTGGTGTGATCTTCGCAACAACGGGCAAGCGAGTGATTATGTACATTTCACTGGGTGAATATTATGAAAGTAAAATATATATTTCTCGCTAGAAATGTAATCAAAACACATTTTTATGCAGAAACTAACTCAAAATATTGATTTTATTCACTAAAAAATAAGAAATGTCCGCCATGTTTTTTTGTTTGATTCAGTCTGCAAATGATGACATAAAGCATTCTGGGAAATTTTCTCTAGCCCTCGGTCAGCGAGTCAGTATCTGAAATCCCTCGCTGTGAAGGGCTAGATTGATACACACTAGCCCTTGTTATGTCCACTAGCCCTACATGCAAAGAGGAATTGGGACACCACTACCCTCACGGGAACGCGCAAAATGTAGGGGTAGAGCTGAAAAGTAGGACTAGGGGGGGATTGGGACTGGCCCTTTAACACCACAAAATGATGACTTAACATTAGGATTCGCATAAACAGGTCATTGTGACACCGGAGCTAATCTCTGGAAACCAGATATGACTGTGCACACTCTGTACCCAGGCCAAGGCTAATGTTTCCATCCCAAGAATCGCAACAGTTTTCTTACGTGCCCACGCAGATTACTTTGTTTCTGGTTAGTAACCATTTCTAACGTAGCTTGAAGCATAAAAGTAGCCTTTTTTTTCCACGATGCCCTGCAGCTCAGATTATTCACTGCAAAGCAGGGGTCGGATTCACCAATATGTTCTTAAGAACAGAGGTGGAAAAAGTACAAAAATATTGTACTTAAGTAAAAGTACAAATTTTCTGCTTGAAAATTACTTAAGTAAAAGTAAAAAGTACCCATTAAGAAAATTACTTAAGTAAAAGTATAAAAGTACCTCAAATTAAATATAATAAAGTATCAAAAGTACATGGTGTAAAATGTACTTAAGTACAAAGTACAAAGTACAAAATTCAACGTACAAAATTATTTTCAAAGATTGCAAAGAAATGAAGAATCCAAGAATTTGCTTACAACTTTAAATAATGGTGATATTATTCTGACCCCTTTAGCGTTTGTTTCCATTAACCCATTTTAATTTCATCGGCTTGAGCGTCGGCTGCCGCTCAAGGCTGATTTATGGTTCCGCGTTACACCAACGCAGAGCCTACGGCGTAGGCTACGCGGCGACCCTCACCGTACGTGCGCTTCGCCGCGTACCCTACGCCGTACCTTACGGCGTAGACTCTGCGTCGATTTAACGCGGACCGATAATTCAGGCTTCAGTCTTCATCGGTCCTCGACGCGACGGCGGTTCCTCCGGCCTTTCCGGCCCGCCTCTGCAGCGCAACTCCCCCGGGAGATGCGTCTCCTTCTCGGGGAGGCCGAGTCTCCCCGTCCGCCCCAGGTGTCTCGCATGGATCTATAATATTAACGGTATTAAAGGTGTCTCGTCACGGAGCCGCCGCCGGGCAATCACGGGCAATTCACTCGCCCCCCTTCCTTCCCGTCCGCCTTATGGTTCCGCGTTAAATCGACGCACACCCTACGCCGTAGCCTACGGCGTAGGGTGTGCGTCACCGCGTACCCTACGCCGTAGCTCTGCGCCGGTGTAACGCGGAACCATAAATCAGCCCCCGCTGTGCTGTTCTCACGGCTTTAATTTGTAGCGAGTAACGATGTGTCCAATTTTAAATATAGCGGATTAAAAGTACGATTTTTTCCTTGAAAATGTAACGAAGTAAAAGTAAAAGTACAGAAAAATGAAAGTATCAATAAAAGTACAAATTCTCAAAAATCTTACTTAAGTACAATAACGAAGTACTTGTACTTCGTTACTTTACACCACTGCTTAAGAACAATCTTAAGAAATGTCTTAATATCTAAAATTAAAAAGTTCATAAGAAAGTTCTTAAGTGCAATTCCTCAATATTTTCTTAAGAACCGTCTTAACTTTCATTTCTTACGAATTTCGTATTTTTATTCTTATTTTTCCTACTTAAGAACTTCTTAAAATCTGTCAAACATTGCACGCGCCAACAAACAACATTTATAGGTAGTTTGGGTCTTAACCGTCAGTCACTCACTAAACATGGAGAAGGAGAAAAAGAGATGCAGGAACTTTTCAAGGTTATGGTGGGTGAGATTAATGTGAGAAAAAAAATACTATTGGGGAAAATTAATAATAATTAACTACCACGCTAACTAACATGCTAACAAACAGTTAACAGGCTCTTTGTGTAATTAATTACAAAGTATATCCTCAAACTATGACCTACTAGTCTAAAATGTGTTGAAAAAAGTGATATAAGAGGCTTTAACCTTTTCACAGAAGACATTTTAAGACAGGTCAAGGTTGTCTTAAAGTTAAGAAAAAAGTCAAGAACAAATTTGAGAACTTTTATTTCAAGAATACCATTTATTCTTAAGTTTTTTCTTAAGAAGAAACTTAAGAAGAAAGTTGAGAAAATACTTAAGAACTTTTTTGGAGAATATGACTTCTCTTGTTTCTTCTTAAGACTGAACTTAAGAAAAAAATGACACATAAGAAGATTTTTTTTCTTAAGAATGTTTTGTGAATCCGGCCACAGGTGAAGGAAGGAAGCTTAAGGATTTCCTTAAAAAGCTGCATTTCTAAAGTTTGCTTTAAACTTGCTTCACAGCTGAATGTTATTTCAGCGTAATATTGTCATATCTAATGTCTTTCCTCTGCCACTCCTGCACCGTGTCAGTTTTCACCCGCTCTCTGCTATTTCTGATCATGTGCCATGTTTTCTTCCTCCCACGTGACTCTCCTCCTGCACGCTTAACCTCCTCCCTCCCTTTAACCTCCTCTCTCTCTCTCCCACTCGCGCCTTGTACTCTTAAATAGGTTTCACATGGAGTTGTGGTCAGGCCTTGTTTCTCTTGGCAGCGGCATGTCACTGCAGACACTTCCTCTCTGCCTTTCTGGAGGATGAAATGTTTTATTTCTGGTCCAGAGTTTGGGCTCTGCACCCCCAGCAACGTTTGATTTATGTATTATTTAATTTCCTCTCTGAAAATTGGATGCAGCACAGCTCCTCTCTGGTTTTCCTCCCTCCTTTGGGAGGGCTTGATTGTGCTGGTATGGAGTGGCCGATTGTTTGTTTCAGAGAAAACTCTTCATTCAACCTGATTCCCTGGAAAAGAGTGTTTTAATGCTTATAAATAGAACAAATTTGCACACCATCAAGCTCAACATGTGTTTTCATGTTGGTTTTTTCAAAGCCATAATCAGATCAACTTGTTAATCAAGAGAATTAAGATTTGAATCTATTTTTACTACAAAAATTCAAGTTTTTCCTTTTTGTTTATTGTAATAATCTCGACATCTTGACATTTTTGGATCTTTTGTTGGACAAAAGAATGCTCGCCTTGGGCTCGATAACACCACCATAAGAAGCTGTTTGGCTCTGCTTTTTAAGATGAGTCTGAAGGCACGACGCAGAAACGCGTTAATGATGTAAACCCATAAATGTGCTTAACTAGGTATCATGAAGAATAATGTCACGCTGGCTATCTGCCGGCTGAAGCTTCGTAGAAGAGCAGGACGGTGATGCTTGGCATCCAAGTACAGCCCTTAGAATGGATTCAGAGAAAGAAACTCCACCTTTTTGCAGCCAGAGCCAGACCTTTACCTCATAAAGACGACCTCAGGAGAGCTGTTCATACCTGACGTCCTAAAAAATGTGTCTGAGCTGAAGTAGCTTTGCAAAGACGAACGGACCATAACTTTCTGCAGCTCTGATCCAGACCAACGAGCATCTCTTAATGTAGGTTTGATCAGATATCAATACCCCTCAAGGTGACAAAACTTGCTTATAATTTTTGAACATATCTATGTCTGTTAGGGATGGGCGGTATGGACTAAAAAATTTATCACGATAATTTCTGGCATTTATCCCGATAACGATTAAAATGACGATAAAAAAAATACCAATTCAACTTTTTAACTATAAATCTATCACTACATTCAGTCTTTGGAGCCCGAAAACACTGCTCTAAAAGATACTAAATACTACTAAACTACACCAATTAAATTGAATTAATAAAAAACAATTAAATGAGTTACACCTGTAAAACTGTAATGACTCAGTGATGACCTCTTCTAATATAAATAAAATGTGCAAATTAACCTGTGGTTGGAACATGCCACAAATTAGATACTATTGCAATTTTTTTTCGTAATAGTCAAACGTTATATCAAAATGTAACAACCATTTCCTTCTGTTTTTGCAGACTCTGCATAGATAGATGATGATTTGCTCCTCGTCACTCTTTTTAAATCCAAACCAGTTCCAGATAACGGAGCTGGATCCTCGTTTAACAACGAGCTCCTCACTCTCAGATCCACCGTCCGCCATGTTTGTTACACAAAAACATCATCAATGGGAATTTATTGTTTTTACAATACGAATTTACAAATTCTTACCGTGGGGAATTTTTTTGACGGTATATCGTGAACGGTAAAATATTGCCCATTCCTAATGTCTGTAGATGATATTCTGGTATGATAACCTTCCTGAGTGGCAGCTGGATCATAGTTATCAGCTCATGAAGTTACCCACCCCCTTCAGAAAATTACACTTTAGATGCTTGTTTATAAAACTAAGCTGGTTCCTTATCTCATTGTTATGTCCTTTATGTCGTGTATTTTCATGATAAAGACCAGTTTGTGACATTAGTGAATGTTATAGTTTCATAGGAGCCTAATGATGCTCTTCTAGTTTAAGGCTCACAATGACCTGTAACAATGATTTAATATGGCCAGTACTGGAGTTGAGGGGGGATGAGGGGGATGGCATCCCCTCCTGAAATAAAAACGGTCCAAAACATCCCCCCCTGTAAAACTGCCATCCCCCCTTTTCCATCCCTTATGTCATTCCATCAATGAAAGTGGTTTTACTGCTATTTCAACACCAGAAAAATAACTTATTTGAACATTTTTACCAGTTTCAAGTAAATTTTCACTTGAAATAATTAAAAAAATCTGCCAGTGGGACAAGATTTATCTTATTACAAGCAAAAAAATCTTGTTCCACTGGCAGATTTTTCTACTTATTTTAAGTGAAAATCTACTTAAAACAGGTGAAAATTGTTGTTTTTTCCAGTGATGAGTCTTGTTTTAAGTGTAATGAGATTTTCTTACTAAAATGAGACATTTTAACTAGAAATAAGACAAATATTCTTGTTAAGATTGTGAGTTTTTGCAGGGATCCATTTTACTTATCCTGTGAAGGACAGAGTCATATTGATAAGTTCAGAAAAGTGTTTTTTATTGTTGTGTTTTGATGTATTTGATGTAAGCCCAGTGGATATTTAAAGCTTACAGAAGGCTGCATTTAACTGCTGCTATGTCATTCCTGCAGTATTTCTGCAGGTGTTTTGGTCACTGCTATTATTTGTAATATATTATATTATTTGTAATCAGCACAAATTATCTGTCCCCATATGATAAAATCCACCATCCCCCCTGATTCTTTTTTTACAACTCGAGTACTGGTGATCTCACATATGACTGTTAATGCAGAAAAGTGCCTTATGCAATCCAAATTGTTTTGTTTTTTTTTTCCTTTCAGGGAAGGTTTAGCTTATTTCAGCTCATTCAGCCCAGATTTCTACAGCACGCCTCTGTAGTATAATAATAATAATCCAGCTGCTAATCTGTTTTGGTGGGGACAGTTTTTGGAAACCAGAAAGTTGGGTGGAGAAAACACTACCCTTTTCTATACATACAAGACTCCAACGTCTCTGAAAATGGGACTGCATTCTTTAAATAACATAAAAAAACCACCACTCTAAGTAGTGACATCCAATATTAAGACTGGGGCAAGTCAAGACGAAACACAGGAGAGGTTGTTGACTGTTTAAACCCCGGACTCTGACTGCATTTGTCAAAGCTTTGAGAGTAAAACGAGGGGAGATTGGCAGCTTGAATGTGCCGGAGCTTCACTTGCATGCACGGTTCAGGACAGGTGCTTTGCAGATGTCAGGATGTGAGAGGCCTAACCCCCCCCCCCCTTCTCTTCCTAATGTTTCAAGCCAATGAGCAACATGATTTAGGCAGGATAAACACATGGGTCTGTGTTAATTCTGTACGAGGGCTTCCCATCATTCAAGTCCTTTCGCCCCGTCAGTAATAATGATGCAAAACAATGAGGCCATGCATCCCCGTTCCCTGTTTACAAACGGAGCGGGGGGAGCGGGGGGAGCGAGAGGGACACCACGTGTTGAACAATGTGATTTTGTGAAGTTTCCAAGCAACATTCGCAAACAGGAACAGACAAACATCGCAGCAAAAATCAAACTCTAATTTCTTACTTATGTCGAAGCTTAACTTTCGCAGGACATGCCAGCCTTCTAGTCCCCGCAATTTTAGGATTAAACTGTTAATAAATATTATGATATTTTCTATCCCACAGGATTTAAAAAAAAAAAAAAAAAAAGAAAGAAAAAAGAGGAAAATATGTCCATCTGTAACACACAAACAAGGAAGGAAGGAAGGAAGAAAGAAAGAAGGAAGGAAAGAAAAAGAAAGAAAAAGAAAGAAAGAAAGAAAGAAAGAAAGAAAGAAAGAAAGAAAGAAAGAAAGAAAGAAAGAAAGAAAGAGAAAGAAAGAAATGAGCAATAAAGAAGGAAAGAAAAAGAAAGAAAGAAATGAGCAATAAGAAAGAAAGAAATGAGCAATAAAGAAAGAAAGAAAGACAGAAGGAAAGAAAAAGAAAGAAAGAAAGAAAGAAAAAGAAAGAAATGAGCAAGAAAGAAAGAAAGAAAGAAAGAAAGAAAGAAATGAGCAATAAAGAAAGAAAGAAAGAAGGAAAGAGAGAAAGAAAGAAGGAAAGAAAAAGAGAGAAAGAAAGAAAGAAGGAAAGAAAGAAAGAAAAATTCCCTTTGTTTTTGCTTAACTTTCGCAGGACATGCCAGCTTTCTAGTCTCCTCAATTTTAGGATTAAACTGTTAATAAATATTATGATATTTTCTATCCCACAGGATTTCAAAAAAAAAAAAGAAAGAAAAAAGAGGAAAATATGTCCATGTGTAACACACAAACAAACGCTTTGCACACACTCACAAGCCCCCACATTCATCCTGGCCCCGGTTTATGAGCTGTTCTGTGAAGGCGATCAACAAGCCAGTGTTTCCTGGAGTGGGTTCGCCTGTACAGGTTTGAAAAGAAAATACAAAAAAAAAAAAGAAAAACACGGCCACAAAGGCAAACAGGGCGAGGAAAAGAGCCAGTTTGTTTGTAAACGTGAAGACATTCCTGGACCGGGAGTGAGGAGTCCAGCACCGACCTCGATAGCCCTAAACCCCTCCGAAAAGCCGGCCCCCTAAAGAAAAGAAGGGCCCCCTGCGCTCCTGCCACGGAAAAGAAGGGAAAAACTGCAAATGCACATAAATGAGATGTGTGTGTGCGTGCATTGGCTCGGTGGCGAGGAGTGCTGACTTGTGGCAGGCCAAATAAATTGCAGATCTCCCTGCTATTGCAATGCAGACTTTAATTTTCATTCCCCTCATAAATAATGTCAGCAGTCACTTAAATATATGGTGAAGACTGAGGTGATGCATTGCAGTGGCTGCTCTCCGGCGATGTGGGCAAGCTCACAGTTTCTGTCGGAGGCGCTGTAGCCGGCCATAAAAGTCCGAGCGAGCAAACAAACAAGCGACGACGACAACAAAAAGTAATCATAAGTAGCCTCTCGGTTGGAGGACGGGGGTGAAACCTGCTGACTCAGGACGATCGAAACGTCTGCTAAAATGAAAGGGAAAAGTTCTGATGACGAATCAAAAAAACGCGTAAAGTACCGGCAGATATTTGTCCTGACCAAAAAGGGGCCTGGAAATTAAATGTCACCGTTTCAGGGAGCGAAAAGAGCCCTGCAGAGCTCCAGGGCCGTTTTACATATCTTTGGCAGAAAGATTAACGCTAATATTCAGAGTTCGGTCAAAGGGGTGGGGTTGCAGTTTCATAAATGCAGAAGTAATATATTATCTGCTATCCTCAATGAAACATCACATATACACGATAGAAGTGAAGAAAGTAAGTCAATGAAAATAAATGCACTTAAAACAAATACCAAAAAACTCAAATTTAGCCCAGATGAGGTCTAAAGGGCAGGGGCCTCATTTATAAAGCTTGCTTGCGCACAAAACAGGGCTTGAAAGATGCGCAAGCCACCTTCTACGCAAAGGTTTGGATTTAAAAAGAAAAAACTAACCGAAAAATGTGCGTATCTCTACGGCAACCCTGCCCTCCCGTAGGAACTTACTTAAGATATGGGGAACTGGCGACGCAGGCTGTGAGGTGGTGAAATTAAGCCACATTCATGTCATACTCTTAATAATATCATCACATATCACAACATATATCAGACTTATAATATAATAGTGCTGATCGCGTCCTCTGGTGCTGCTGCTGCCACCGCGGTGAGTGGGCTCGCCACCCGTCCCTTGAAATACGCAATTGTTACGTAATTGGGAATTAAAATTTATATAAAAACAGTTTATTCCGTATTTCACAATTGTCCCATGCACGTTTGTCACACACGCACACACTAGTTAAGCCTAATTATGCCTAAATAATGGTTCCGCGTTAAATCGACGCAGAGCCTACGCCGTAGGGTTACGCCTGAAGTTACGCAGCGACGCGCCCTGTACGGTGCGCGTCGCCGCGTAACCTACGCCGTAGGCTCTGCGTCGATTTAACGCAGAACCATAAATCAGCCTTGAGCAGTACAGAGGGGAGGGGAGGAGGGGAGGAGGAGTAGCTCCCGGCCCGTCTTCGCACAGGGTGTCTTGATGATTTGCAATTACAGGCTGAGCCTACTGTTAGTTCTTCAACTGTAAAAAAAAAAAAAGGGGGGGGGGACAAAAACATGAGTTTGAAAAGTGGGGGGGCATGTCCCCCCTGTTCCCAGTGGAAATTGCACCCTTGCGCCTCACAGCGTTTTATTTTCACACGCTTTATTTTATACTATTTATATACTATTTATACTTTTACTGTGACCACCAAATAATGTGGTTTTCCTGTCCTCCACCTCACCCACAACATTTTGATCTCAGTCTCCGTGAAATTTAGTGGCACGGTGGCTCGACACGTCTCATTCATCCTGACCCAAACAGGCTGCAGGAAGCCACTGCGCATGCTCAGCAGGCTCATTCATATGCAAATACTACTTTGCATTACGCTTTTAAGGTAAAAAGTGGGCGTGTAGAGGGCGGGATATGAGGCGGATTCACCTGCGCAACCTTCCGGCTGGACTGTGATATATAAAGAGAACATTGCGTGCAAGTGTGCGTGCACACAGCTTTATAAATCCAGATTTTTTTTTGCGCCCGCCATTTTCGGCTTTTGGGTGTACATGCACTTTTAGTATGAATCCTACACACTCTTTTATAAATGAGGCCCCAGATCATTAAATCAAGTTTAGTAAAGTTTACCAGGAGACAGCTGGGAGAAGCTTCGGCATAGATGATGGATGGATGGATGGATGGATGGATGGATGGATGGATGGATGGATGGATGGATGGATGGATGGATCGATGGATGGATCGATGGATGGATCGATGGATGGATGGATGGATGGATGAATGAGAGTTTTGGACACATTTTCTTTAAAAATAAATCATTATCAAAAACTCTGGGTCAAAAGTGGCTCATGCTCCTCATATAGAAACATTTTCATTAATAACCATTTGTTGCTTTTAAAGAAATCTTGCAAAAAAAGGCATAAAAATACTCTGCTAACTTCTACTTCACAGACAAGCACTCGCGGTCATTAACAGTTAGTAACAAGCATAAAAGAGGCCCTTATTAGTGTTTGATTTAATGTCCTTGTACTGCAGCATGGTGGCAGGATTTTGGTCAGTGAAGCCTTTTTAATGGGCTTATGTAATAAAACCGGCCTTCCACGGCCGGGTTCTGCTCAGTGGGGTCGCTGGCTCGGCCAATGGGGTTCCTCGACATGAAACTGTGGATACAAGAGCAGCCTTTATGCTCCACTGGTCACTGGACTGCACTCTGCTCCCTCGTCACGACTACACCCCACATCACGCTGCTGCTGCTTCAGCATGCTGGATGTACACACTTAACGTCAGAGCTGTCATGTAACAAAGTACTAATACTTTGTTACCTTACTTAAGTAGACGTTTTGGTTATCTATACTTCACTGGAGTAATTATTTTTCAGACGACTTTTTACTTTTACTCCTTACATTTTCACGCAATTATCCATGCTTTTTACTCCTTACATTTTAAAAACAGCCTCGTTACTCTATTTCATTTCGGCCTTTAAAAAAAAACTATCCAGTTAAATTGCTCCATCCGGATAGAGTGAATTTGGTTGTGGTTGTTTCAGATGTTCTTGTCCAGTTTTGTTCTCACATCCGTTCCCTCAGATTCCTGCAACTAAACTTGGATGTACATTCCAATAAAGGTTAGGATAAATGATAACATGCCTCTGAAGTTTGACTTTTTGCACCATTACAATACTTATAGGCAACTAGTCATCATATCTCCTGCTCTCTGAAACACATGTTAATGCTCAATAGTACACATATATGGTTCTTTAATATATTTGCATTATACTAAGATACATTCATTTTCAATGGCTTTTGTCCTTAATGGCTTTTTTCCCCCTTACATTACTTTTACTTTTATACTTTAAGTAGTTTTGAAACCAGTACTTTTATACTTTTACTTGAGTAAAAAACTTGAGTTGATACTTCAACTTCTACAGGAGTATTTTTAAACTCTAGTATCTATACTTCTACCTGAGTAATGAATGTGAATACTTTTGACACCTCTGCTAAACGTAGAGAGTTGCACGGCAGCGCAACCTGAGAGGACCCAACGTTACTGATCCCAGTTACAATAGTAAAAAGATGAAGTAAAGTGTTACTTTTCGGCGTGAGAGTGTACATTTTAATACCACTGCCACGAACACACCGCACACAGAAACCCAAGCGTCCACCCTCCGCGAGCAGAAACCACAAAAAGCACATTGTGACCCTCCCCAAAGCTTTTACATGCATCCGACAAGCATGCAGCAAAGTAGCAATGCAAATATATATTTTTCCCTGCAGCATTTCCCTGGAAGAGGTGAGAAGGGGCGCGAGCCATGAGACAACCTGTTCAGTACGACAAAAATAAACCCTTCTCAAGGTGGAGGGAGAGAAAAAAAACAGCTTTGCGAGTGCTGGCAGCGCGGCGTTCCCAGGTCAAACCTGTCTGGCGTAGCGTTCGCTTCCTACTTCAACAAAGGTGCCCAGTGAGTGTATCAGACGGCCTTAATGAAGGGCTTGTTAGGCCGGCCTACCGGCAGCGGATCCACTAGACCTGGAGTGTGTGTTTACTATCAATCCAGCCTTGTGTCTACAGTGGGCTACGGCCACTCCTCCCCCACCGCCTCACCCCTTCCCTCACGCACAAACAGCCACATTTACAGGAGCAGACTCCCCCTCCATCCCCCTCCATCCCACCTCCATCCCACCTCCATCCCACCTCCATCTCTCCACGAGTTCTGGGGAGATGCACACACCCTCCCCGAGCACCAGCCTCCATAGCACGTTAGTCCACGGGCCAGAACCCAAAATCTCACTGGTCAGTACCACTCAAGGTGACAAAACTTACTTATGATTAAAAAAAAAAGATCCATGTCTATTAGGGCTGTTCGATTAATCGATTTTAAATCGTAATCGCGATTATGTAATTAGAACGATGTTAAAACGTGAAACTCGTAAAATCGATTTTTCACTTTTTTTTTTTTTTTTTTTTTTTTTTTTTTTTAACCTTTTTTACCTGTCTGCACACATATTAATGATTGATACCATATTGATGATTGATGGAAATACCTCTCAATACCTGCGACAAGTGCCCCATGGGAGAGGCTCTTTAGTGTAGGAGGGGGCGTTGGAACATGCCACCGGGCATCCCTCAAGCCAGATGCGATTTTTTTTTTTCAGAGATAAAACTTTATACTTTATTATATTTTTTAAAACTTTTTTTCAACTCATTTTACAGAGTTTTGCACTTTATTCATTCATTTTTGGTTTAATAAGAGCAAAGTTTGCACTTAAAGCCCAATGGGGCAAATGTTCAATAAAAAAACAGCATATTTGAAATCATTTCTTTGCCTTTTGTCAATTCACAAATAATCGTAATCGAAAATCGGATTTTGAGAGAAAAAAATCGAGATTTTATTTTTGGGCAAAATCGAACAGCCCTAATGTCTATAGATGATATTTTGGTATGATAAGCCTTCCTGAGTGGCAGCTGGATCATAGACTGTGTTTACATGCAGTCAATAACCCTTTTAAAACCCGAATATTGGCAATAACCTGAATTTGCACGGCCATGTAAACACCAATAACACCTTTGAATAACCCGAATTTGCTCATATTCGGGTTTTATGAATATGACCCCTGGGTTACTCCTTTTAAAACCCGAATATTTAGTCATGTAAACGCCAAACAGAATATCCCCATCAAACGGAACATGAATTTGTTTTCTGCACATGTTCTTTTCACAAGGAATCCTGGTCTTTTGAGTCCAGGAAGTTCTTATAAACACGGAGAAACGCAAGACCAGGAGGAGACTAATCCCTTCATAAATGTAATGAAGGATATGAACATTTCTGCATTTGTAGACGGTAGAAAGTATTTTCGTTTTGAATTTGGATACAGGAAGAAGAAGCGTAAATGACGGTAATTGCATCATCACGTTCTCAGTGCGTCGCTGGTTTGATCCAGATATCCCAAATGATTAATTACCATGTATACAAGGATAACCCTGTTTGCTCATGCATGTAAACGTAATATTCCGAATGTTTCAGTAACCGGAATATTAGCAATAACCCGAATTTTGACTGCATGTAAACGTAGTCATTGTTATCAGCTCATGAAGTAGTAATTGTCTTTGGTATCATTTTAAAGGGGACCTTCTAAGCATTCATTCAAGCTAAGATGTGAATCTTTCTGACCAACATAGAGGTCACTGCAGCTCTTTAAACTATAAACAACACACATTTTTACACAATTTTCGCCTAAATGATATACTATCTTTTAGCCCTGTGTCATCTAGGAACAACAGAGACACAAAATACCAAAACTGGAATACTCACAGGACCATAAGGATTCAGGAAATGTATAATATACTCGTATTCAGTACTCGAGTTGTAAAAGAAAATCAGGGGGGATTTTATCATATGGGGACAGATAATTTGTGCTGATTACAAATAATATAATATATTACAAATAATAGCACTGACCAAAACACCTGCAGAAATACTGCAGGAATGACATAGCAGCAGTTAAATGCAGCCTTCTGTAAGCTTTAAATATCCACTGGGCTTACATCAAATACATCAAAACACAACAATAAAAAACGGTTTTCTGAACTTATCAATATGACTCTGTCCTTCACAGGATAAGTAAAATGGATCACTGCAAAAACTCAAAATATTAACAAGAATATTTGTCCTATTTCTAGTTAAAATGTCTCATTTTAGTAAAAAAAATCTCATTACACTTAAAACAAGACTCATCACTGGAAAAAACAACAATTTTCATCTGTTTCAAGTAGATTTTCACTTGAAATAAGTAGAAAAATCTGCCAGTGGAACAAAATTTTTTTGCTTGTAATGAGAAGATAAAACTTGTCCCACTGGGAGATTTTTCTACTTATTTCAAGTGAAAATTTACTTGAAACAGGTGAAAATTGTCAAATAAGTTATTTTTCTGGTGTTATTTTTCTGGTGATGACTCTAAATGTTGAAATAGCAGTAAAACCACATTCATTGATGAAATGACATAAGGGATGGAAAGGGGGGATGGCAGTTTTACAGGCTTTTCTTATTCAGGATTTATAAAAACAATGTAAGATTTTGATCGATCAGAACAGCTGACAGTTTGACAGTTTGACATTTCACCTCCACCGTGTCTTCTTTCTTTCAGTTTTTGCCTGGTAGCTTTTGGCAACGATAAACTGTGTTCATTGACGTGATCTCCATTGCAGAATCATGTCTGTTTTTCAAGCATCGCCGCCTGAGGGCCTGAAGATCACGACCAATCGCTGAGGGCTTTCCATGTTTACTGCCATTTCTCTGGATTTTCTCAATCTTATAATAGCATTTTCTACTGTAGTTGATTAAATAGTTTTTGTTAAATGCAGACAAATCAAAATGCATGTTGAAAATCTTTTACCAAAATTAAAACTAAAGTTAGGCTTCTTCTTCAGGAATTAATTCTGTTTTTCTCGTATGGTGTAGAAATATTTAATCTCAGCAATTTTTATGCTTATAAAGGAATATGGCAATTTATTTAACGTGAACACAACTTATCAATATCTTACAAACCTGGATGCTGTGTATCATCGTGTCCTCTGGTTTATTACTGGGTATGGGAATTGATGTCATCATGGCGTTTTGTATTTTAGAAAAAAAAGCTTTTAGACATGCTGCCGTGTCAATGACCCTCAGAAAGATCTGAAAACCTTAAAACAAATCAATTTTAATTAAAAAATAAATAAATAAACAAAAATAAAATAAGATAAATTAAAAAAATAAATAAATAAATAAAAGAAAGAAGAAAAAAAAGAACAAATCAATTTTGGAGAATTTCAATCTATATGTATATATATATATATATATATATATATATATATATATATATATATATATATATATATATATATATATATATATATATATATACATATGTGTGTGGTTGTGTGTGTGTAGCCGAAAGAAGCATGTATTTGTGTCATGTCTTACACTTAAATATCAACCAATGCACCGTGCAGTGCAGAGGGCAGAGCAGCGATCAACAGCTGTTCGGTCCACTGAGCAATTTCAGTTTGTGCACATGGCTGTGCCGGCTACATTACACCCTCCAATACTCATCACATGGCTACCTGGCCCACTTTCCGCCCACCAGTCATCATCATCCGTGGCTGTGGAGCCAAATAGTTTCCTAGCGGCTGCTCTTGCAGGGGGTTGTGAGGCTCCTGAGCTCAGAACAAAGCTGTACGTCCAGAAAGGGTGTAGGGTGGCACGGCTGTGAGAGTGTGCCTGGCCTTCATCAACCATCACCACCGAGTCGGAAGTGACTCACTCCTCCAGCTCATGTCATTTGCTCCCAGAAGTCACCCGTGCTGACTGCAGTGCTCCTCCATGTACAACTGTTGCATAATTCCATCTCAACCATACAGTGGCCGAGACCCGCCATTGCTGCAAATAAAATAAACGCTGCAAACAAAAAGAAACGCCGCTGCAAATAAAAGAAACGCTGAAAATATAAAGAAACCCCGCTGCAAATAAAATAAAAAACGACGGAAATAAAAAAGCCACAACGGAAGTGAATTACCGGGGACTATTTTTGCCAATGCACCGGTGTTTGTATGCGAGAGGACACCGGTGTTGTTGTTTTTATCATTAATAATAATGCCACGAATAATCTAAAGCGTGGGTAACAATAGTTATTTGGATGAATGTGAAGTTGAAGCTGTGTGTCGCGGTCAGGGACTTCTCTCACGTAAAAAACACCAGTGCATCAGCAAAAATTGGCCCCCGGTAATTCACTTCCTTTGTGGCTTTTTTATTTGCGTCGTTTTTTTTTAATTGTAGCGGCGTTTCTTTATATTTGCAGCGTTTCTTTTATTTGCAGCGGCGTTTGTTTCTGTTTGCAGCGTTACTTTTATTTTCAGCAATGGCGGGTCTCGGCCACCGTACAACCGTACTTAAGAGGCGCACCAATGACCAGCGGTGCTTTGTTTACACCTAAAACATCTAAATTGCAGGTTTGAGGAAAATATTTTATCGGAGAGCCCAGTAACAGACAAAAAAAAAAGCAAACGTGAAAAAGTGAAGTTGCCATGCAACTGAATTAACCTTTGAGTGACCTGACTAGTTTGACAAAGGACGAACACAATGTGGAATAAACAATTACCTTTCTGGTGTCTTTATGGAAGCCATTAAAATTCCCAGTTCAAGTGAAGACCTCATTATTCAACAAAAAGACACATGTGGAGGCCAATTAATGACAGAGTTTGGTGGAGTTTGGTGGAGCAGTCTCGGCCTACTCTGATGAATCAAAGACAATTAAACATTTTAAGTTGGTATGAGAAGAATCATATGACACTGGAAGGGCAGCCCTGAACAACATTCTACATTCAACATTCAAACAATGTCTTCAAATATAATATTAGGAATTGGTTGATCGAAAATCAAAGATGTGAACATTGATGTGTATACTATCGATGTGGGGATGAACTGTGTATATTGTAAGGGTTGAATTATATATGTTATATGTTATTGCTGATGTGTTTGTACTTGTGTTTTAATCTTTTTTTACTAGGTACTAGCCTATTATTTCTGGCAGGGGGACTGCCAATGTAAACTAGCCTTTTGGCTACAATTGGGTACATTTACATTTTATTTTATAAAATGTTTCTTAATGTACGTTGTCCCTCTCTAACAAATAAAAATAAACTGAAACTGAAACACCGTCCCGTGTTTAAGTACGGTGGAGGGAGCATCTCAATCTGGTGTTGCTTTTCAGCTCCAAGTAATTATGCACTGTGACGTGTTCTATGAAGACATAAGTATTTGTGGATTATCAGTTCAAGCACTGTTGTGACGTAGATGAAGATCAGGTTACATTTTATCGCAAATGAATGCAGAAAATTCCAATGTCTTCTTGCAGATGCATGTAAATTACACTTCAGCATAAATGACTATTATTGTCGTTAGGTTGGGATCCAAATGTTTTATGCATCCTCACAAAGTGAGGACATTTGTCTTTTAGACGAACAAACCCCGGCTCTGTTCCAAACGTCAGTCTGTCGCTGCAGCCAGCGAGCCTGCAGCCGCTCACATGACCGACTGGAGCGCTCCCTCCGCCTGACAGCTGAATGTCTGTGTCTGTTTCCTGTCCCAGATAACGGCAGTATGCAGAGAGGCCGCCCTCCTGGCCCTACAAGAGGACATCAAAGCCCAGCGCATCCAGGCCAGACACTTTGAAAGCGCCCTGAACGCTGTGAAGCCCCGGATCCCCGACTCTCTCATCCAGTCGTATATCAGCTACCAGCAGCAGCACGGCAGCTCCAGCTTCTCCTGACCACACCGCTGCAGCCGCTCCCTCTTTACCGCCGTCTCTGCAACGGCAGGGAGGGTTTCAGTTGTATAAATGTAGGAATATTGACCCTTTTAAAACAAATATGCAATCTTACACAAGTATTGTTCCTAAACTGTTGCTGCGAAATAAATTCAACTCATCAAACTGTGTTCCTCGTCTTTTTTTTACTGAAACTGTGATTCAAATCAAAACTGGATGCTGGAAGCTCAACAGCCCAAAGGTGTGGTTCAGAACAAGAATTTGATCATAAAATATTGAAAATGTAGATCTGTGTAATGCATTATTATGTTTAAATGCTTAAGTCCTTACGTCCTGGTGATATTTAAGGTCGGTGGTTGCATTAGGTGGCTGTTGGAAGTCAAAACACACTTCTCTTTTAGAGTTAGACTTGTTATTTCACCCATTGTTGGCCACATTTAAAGAATTCCTATATTGTTTGGTGTTTTGCAGCTCCGTTTTCAAATGTGCTTTAACAAAATCTACATATTTTCCATGTGTGGATGTTCAAAGAATCCCTGCAGCCCCCACCCATATCAGGACATAACACTAGAGGTCTGATATGATTGCAATAATGCACATTTTCTATCTTATTATCTTATTATAGCGTTTTGTAAGTGTAGTGCTTAAGCCCTCTAAACAGATTAGTGCATATGTGAGCCTCAGTTTTGCATGTATGGCTTTAAATGATGGGATTAAAGTTGTGCTTCAAATCAAAACTAGATGCTGGAAGCTCAACAGCCCAAAGGTTTGGTTCAGAACAAGAATTTGATCATAAAAATATTGAAAATGTAGATCTGTGTAATGCTTTATTATCTAAAAAATAAGTCCTGGTGATATTTAAGGTCCCAGTTGCATTAGGTGGCTGTTGGAAGTCAAAACACACTTCTTTTTTAGAGTTACATTTATGTCAGACTTGTTATGTCACCTATTTTTGGCCACATTTAACAAAATCTACATATTTTCCATGTGTGGATGTTCAAAGAATCACTGGAGCCCCCACCCATATCAGGACATAACACTAGAGGTCTGATATAATTGCAATAATGCATATTTTTATTTTATTATTATAGCGTTTTGTAAGTGTAGTGCTCAAGAATTTGATCATAAAAATATTGAAAATGTAGATCTGTGTAATGCTTTATTATGCTTAAATGCTTAAGTCCTTAAGTCCTGGTGATATTTAAGGTCCCAGTTGCATTAGGTGGCTAGTGGAAGTCAAAACACACTTCTTTTTTAGAGTTACATTTATGTCAGACTTGTTATTTCACCTATTGTTGGCCACATTTAAAGACTTCCTGTATTGTTGGGTGTTTTGCAGCTCCGTTTTCAAATGTGCTTTAATGAAATCTACATATTTTCCATGTGTTCAAAGAATCACTCGAGCCCCCACCCATATCACTAGACGTCTGATATTGCAATAATGCACATTTTCTATCTTATTATAGCGTTTTGTAAGTGTAGTGCTTAAGCCCTCTAAATGCATATGCATGTATGGCTTTAAATGATGGGATTAAAGTTTGCTGAAGGACCTCCTTGATGCTTCCTTAACTAAACTCATATATTCTGGCGAGCACTGCGTGAATATGCACGGGGAGCAAAAACATTTGGTATATTCATCTAATCCCGTGCATACATGGAGGAATCAGCTCATTCCAGGGATGGGGAGGTTTGCAGGTTTGCAGGTTTGCAGTCCGACCACCAGCAGCGGGATTGCAGCCATCTGTCGCGGAGCTTTTGCTTTGTCACCACGACGCCTTGTTTTTACATCCACCCTCCAAAAAGAGCCGCTCATTATTACTGCCACTTCCAAACTGCGCTAAGCCTCCTATGCTCTTTTCTGTCGTATTCTCTCTTTTTTTTCTTTTTTTTTTTCAGGCATTTACTGACCCGCAAAGGCACCGGGGGTCATTCAAGCTATTGATTTTTCCATTTGAATAGGATAAATTGACTTTGTATTGAACTTCCTTTTCTCATGGATCCGGATGTGGCGCATCCGCGACACCAATCAAACCAGACAGTCAGGAACAGAGAAGAGAAAGGAGGGGGGGGGTTCGGGGGGGCCTCCCCCCCTGGCTGCAGGGCTGCTTTTTTCTTAAGGTGGTCCGAAAAAAACAGCCATCTCTCTCTCTCACACACACACACACACACACACACACACACACACACACACACACACACACACACACACACACACACACACACACACACACACACACACACACGCACCATAGTCATGCAAAATGAAGCTGCTCCAGCTCTGATGCGTAACTTCCATGTCGGAGCGGCCGCTCTCTCTGCTCTCTCTCCGTCACACGTTTGATTTCCTCCGATGACACGCGTGAATGCGTAATGGGAACATTCCGGAGAGGACAGAAGACATCCTGTTGATGTTTCCTCCCCAAATTGTCTGGACAGTCAGTCACACAGCTGTCCAGAGTAGGCGAAGGTCGGAGAACAACGCGGCCTCTTCATGAAACTAGTCAACTTTTAGAAAATATGAGTGGAGAAAGCAACAGTACGTGTGCAAAAAGTCCTGGGCAGCCTCATAGGGCACTTTTATTTAATGCATTAATTTAGTTTTAAATCCATGTCATCACTTTATGATCCAAACAAGACTAGACACATCATCAAAACAAGGTTTGTGTCGTTGAATTGTAGGGACACTTAGAGACTTCTGCAGAGAAACACTTTATATAACACTTTATATTTAATCCAACTCTCCCTTTCCTGTTATACTATAATGGTTTGTTTCATTTGTACTTGAAAGTTGGGATTTGGATGCCTGAAGTTTGAATTCCTATACTCGGAAAGTCAAGAGAAGCCTCATCTACCCCGTCTGCACAGCAAACTTCCAGCTAGTTTTACTGTTTATAATATGTAAGTATAGTTTTATTCACAATAATCCAGGCATGCATGTACTGTTGTACGTTTGGAAAGGTTCTTGGTGGACAAGCGTCTGGCCTTTTTTCTGACTTTGCAACTTGAACACAGACACTTCGGGTGTGACGGTACAATCATCCAACAATAAGTAATGTCTAGAAAGTTTCACTTTCTGATTTAGCAACAGGAAAGTGGTCAACAGGTATGACATAACAGTGAGTGCCGACTTCTGAGTGAAACAAAAACCTCTTTTACCAGCATGGAAGCCACTAACTTGACTGTTTAAGACAGTTCTTGCTTATTTCATCCCCATAGTCACAAATATACACACCACTGTGTTACTAAACTATCTACATGGTGCACATTAGAGTTGGATTAGAGTTGCTAACAGGTTTGCAGCAGCAACACCTGGTCCTGCCAAAGTCTTGGCAACTAAAACAGTTCAGATGTCATTTTGAAGTTTTGAACCACATTCAACCTAGAATGATGCATTTACGTTAACCGGCTATTATGCACTTGTGGATGGACGGAGGTGTCTGACTATTACAGCCTACAGTTGCAGTTTCCTGTGGGTCAACCTGGTATTTTAGTAGAAACAGGTGATTTGACCTTTTATGGTCTGAAGCATTCAAATGTGTTCACAAAATGCCAAGAAGGAAAGACATAAGCACTGGCTATGTCAATTTGTAAAGGGTTAAAAAAAAAACATTTCATTACAGTAAGGACTTTTAGTTCATTGAGAAAGATTATTCACAAGTGTTTTTTTTTTGTGGTTTTGTTTTCACACAGCAGTGGCGTGAATGACAAATCAGTCAGAGTACAGTTATATAAATAGACCTGGGTGTTGATTACATCTAGATTAGTCACATCAACCTTTTATTCTCATCATTATTCATAGCTGCGAAGAGCGGAAACGAGTTGCTTTCATCACACAGCCCTATCTCCTGCAGAGAGGAGGGGGGGAAACACAGAAACACGAGAGAGAAGCCGTTCCACCTTAACAAGCGCACACATCTCTATCGGCCGGCCTTCCACATCTGCCCAATGAATCAGGAGCGGATGCTATGTATCCTTTTTCAGTGTAGTGAATGGCCAATGGGAGTTGGCTTGTGGAGCAAACACTGAACCCTGCGTTCCCATTCATTCAGTGCAAAGCAGGCCCGCAGAGCTGGAGGAGGGAGCGCACCGCAGTCTGGCTCCAACAGTCCCTGCTTTTTCCTCGGGTTTTGTTCCGTGCGCCAGAGCGCAGTAAGATTCCCCGCAGCTCCTCCAGCGCAGCTCCCTGGATCTAAAAAAAACCTGCACGTGTTTGATTCTCCCGACTTTTTCTTCCTTTTTCCGCGACATTTTCAAGCGGTTTTTGTAAATTATTACCATTTTGACACCAACTTTTGCACGGGACTTCCAGAAAGTCGGGCCGCGGATCGCGGATCGGCCTCCCCGAGTGCGCAGCAGCTTTCCCCGGGTCCACTCCGCTACTGCTCCCCGCTCCTTCATCAGAAGCTCCACCGTGGATTTATCTGTCGGGACAAATGCACGCGTCCACCGAGAGAGACTTTTCTTCCCAGCAGAGCAAAACAAGGGAATAACGTAAAAAGGGATACATAAACGCGCACCTTGGATTAAAAGGCTGAATGTTATGCGTTAGATCTCAAAGTTTTTGGACATTGCACCCTTTCCTCTTCTGGTGGAGTTCTGGTACATTCTCTGGTTGATGGATTATGGATGTTTGCATATAGGTACGCACCTCTTAAACCATTTTTAATCTTGTTTTACGCATTTTAAGTGATCTGATTTGCAACTTTCCTGCAGCTATATGAATGTTTGGGTGGAAAATCTCCCATATTGCGTGTTTTACGCGAACAAAACGCTCATATTCCTCTCGATCGGTTGACGGGTCTCCATGCCCGTGCGTGAGAGACTCCCCTCCCCCATGCGCTTGTTTTCATTCATAAGTTTCCCTATCTATCCGGACGCGTCCTGTCTCCTGTGATGTGTCTCGATCTCCTACTGCGCGTTTTTTTCTTCTTTAAAACCTGATTTCCCGAGCGCGCAACAGCGCGTTTCGTATGTGTCCATTTTTATTGCGCGTCATTTGACGCCAAAGTATCGAAAGAGTTTGTTTGTTGCAAAAAAGCTGCAAAAATCGATGGCTTTTTTTGGCTTTGACTGGCCGTTTATCCCCGGGACGGTCATGCTTCATGCCTGTCTGGTTTTTCTGGCCCCTAAAACATCCCAGAACAGTCCGACTGCAAACCCATGACAGCGTTTATGGCCGTTGGACAAATATCAGAGCAGAAATCCGCATTTGTTATAAATTGCATTTTCCTTTTCTGTAAGAATATCCCCGTTTTGCTTTTAAAAGTGTCATTTCTTAAGCATTTTATCAAGTGATCTGACATTAGTCTCTCCCTTCTTTTTTTTTTTTTAGTCCTACTTTTGTCCCCGTTCGCCTGAACTCCCTTCTGGTTTAGTAATAGAATACTAAGTGAGGCAGCTCATTTAGTTGCCTTGGATCGTGTCCTCATTTCGTCGCCGCGGTTGCATTTAAATGTTAACTAGTCATACAAATGTAAATGAGGAGGGGAAGTGTTTGCAGGCCCTGCTGAAGTTTAGGTGTCCGGGGACTGGGGAGTGAAGGAAGGCACAAAAAGTCTCGTTAATTGTCAACTTTTCCTGCCGTGCATCGCTTAACTTAACTGGATCAGATATGTGTTCTTATGTTGACCAGGTGAAAACAGTCTTCAAAAGATCAGATATTCTACTATTATGCTTATTTATTGCACAAAAGCTATTACAGTCCGTGTTTTCTTTGGTTTCGGAGCTGAAAATAGCCCCTTTCCCGTCTGTGTAGTGTGTTTTTTCCAGTTCTGCTGCGTAAAAACCCTCCCTGATCACGTCCCCTTGTCTCTCCTTTGTCTCTCTTGCCCCCTCTGGCAGGTTTTCCGATGCATGTCCATGGTGAATGTCGGAAGTGGTGATCCCCCCAGATGGAGCTCCAAAGTCAACATGGCCCTGGCGGTTCATTAGTGGTGATCCAGCAGCCTTCCCTGGAGAGCCGGCAGAGGTCGGATTACGAGCGGGAGCTCCAGCATGCTGCCATTCTCTCCCTGGAACAAATCAAGGCCATCCGCTCCAGCAACGAGTACACGGAGGGGCCCTCGGTGGCGCGGAGGCCCCCCGCGCCCCGCATGGCCCCCAGGCCCCAGGACAAGCAGGAGAGGACTCACGAGGTCATCCTCGTCAATGTGAACAACAACTATGAGCGCCGGCCGCCGGGCCTGCAGCACCACCACGTCGGGGTGGTGGCCGGATCCGGCGGACCCCGGGCGCCGGGGCTCAGCCGCTCCACCAGCACGGGCAGCGCCGCCAGCTCGGGGAGCAACAGCAGCGCCTCCTCCGAGCAGGGGCTGCTGGCGCGCTCGCCCCCCACCCGGCCCGTCGGCGTGAGCCTAGCGAACCAGCACCGGCCTGTCCGGACTCAGCCCAAGCCCAAGGCCCTGCTCCCGCAGCCCCAGCAGGGACTACACTTCCACCAGCCGCCCCTGGAGGCGCCGCTCAAGCCCCACCACGGCAAAGGGAAATCAGACTTCTCCACAGGCTCCGGCCTGGACGCGGCGGCCGCGGCCGGCCACCAGTTCATCTGCGAACGCTGCGGCAAGTGCAAGTGCGGCGAGTGCACGGCTCCCCGGAGCCTGCCCTCGTGCCTGGCGTGCAACGGCCAGTGCCTGTGCTCGGCGGAGAGCGCGCTGGAGCACGGCACGTGCATGTGCCTGGTCAAGGGCATCTTCTACCACTGCTCCAATGACGATGAGGGGGACTCGAGCGCGGACCACCCCTGCTCGCTGTCGCGGTCCCACTGCTGCTCTCGCTTCCTGTGCATGGGATTAATGTCGGTACTCTTCCCCTGCCTGCTCTGCTACCCGCCCGTCAAGGGCTGTCTGAAGGCATGCACGGCTTGCCACGACAGGGTTAACAGGCCCGGCTGTCGCTGCAAGAACTCCAACACTGTCTATTGTAAACTGGAGAGCTGGGCCTCGCAGGCCCAGGAGAAACCTTCCTGAGGGGTTTCTCCCCAGGGCGTGTGGCGCGTGCACAGGAGAACGGCTTATGTGACCTGGATCATATGGGGACAATGACAAAAAGATGATGATGATAGTCACAAATAAATGTTTATCAAACATTCTAAGCACCTCCCACCCAAACCCAAACCCCCCTCCTGAAAACCTACAGAGCTAAGCAAAAGGAGGAACGAAAACCACTCTATTGTTTTTTATTTTTTTATTTCCCTGGATCAGGACCATGGCATTTGCAGACCAGTGTTTGCCTTAATTGCTTCCTTGTCTGTCCTCAGCTCCTCATTAATATATATATGCATATATATATATATGTATATATGTATATATATATATATATATGAGACCATTTTCTTCCGTTTTAGCTAGGCAGTCTCCTCTGGGTCTGTGTGCTCCTGGTGGGAGCTGCCTCTCACCAAATCTGTGAAGGACGATCTACTAAAGGGCAATTATGTAGCTGTTACCTGGTATTCATAGCAAGCAGGTTTGTTTGAATTTATTGGTTGCTGCCACACTAAAAACCGTGGTATCCTATGATCATGTTGCATTAACGAAAGCACATCCATCTCATAGTATTTTCTCCACTCGGATATGTTTCTCTCTCCACCCTCTGAATTATTCACACACAGTCTGTGTCATTCATTCTCCCATTCTTTTGGTTTTGTTTTTCCTTTGTTTTTGTTTTTTTTTTTTGTGTAAATTGTATGCTCAAAACCCCATAAGAGGAATTCTGGCTATTTTTTAAAAAGAAAAAAAAATGTCTGTTTAAACATTTTTTTTTTCGTTGTAAAAAAAATATTTATTATGTGAAGCTCTATTATTTTATGATATTTATTGCAAGAGACAGTCTTAAATTTACTCATGTCTGAATATAACAATATCAAATACTTACTGAAAAATTAAAGGGTGGCACAAAAAAGAAAACTATGTTAACTTTAATGCAGAAAATATATTAATTAATGAAAGAACTGGTGCTTGTCTGGTGTCTTGATTGCTCTGCGGCGTGGCGGTTGTTTGCCCCAGGAATGAGAGATTAAGGTCTGTTTTCTTGACTCTGAGCAGCAAATCACTCTGTTTCATGCATGTGTGTGTGTGTGTGTGTGTGTGTGTTATTGCTGGGTGTGGAATTCCTAGCAAAAAAAAAGAGAGCAGAAACAGCTTGTAGATCAAAATGTGACTGTTTACATTCTTTTAAGGGTTTCTTTGCTGCGATTCTCCTCAGAAAGCCTGAAAGCTAAACAACCCCGGTCATTGACATGATGAGCCCCGGAGCTGCTAGCAGCGTTTCCATGAGTTATGCTCATAGGAAGCAGCTCTGCGTCCCGCCCCCCCCCCCCTTGCTCCACGCACCAGCCACGAAGTCACCACAAAACTATGCACCGCACTTTTTCTTTTTCAAATTCCCCGAGCTTTCAAGCACAGCGAGAGATCAGGATGTTCCCAATCTCCCAAATGGTCTCCCAAACTTGCTAGCAGGCCCCCAGAGGTTGGCGCCTCGGCAAACGACGCCGGGCCATTACGAGGAGCCACCTGTTCAAAGATAATAAACCGAGGCTATCAATGCTCCGACTTTTTACGGCATGGTTCCTGCACTAAAGGTGATGACAGGGGCCGAGCAACAACCCCCCATTTCCTCCATTTGGCTGCTTCTTTTTGTTAGCAAATTTATCACTTTGGAAGTCCAATGACCCCCAGAGCAACCGATGACACCCACGCTCTTCCCCATAGTTGGAGAAATAACAGGAATAATCGTTCAGTTGCGGCTACAAGTAGGGCTGGGGATCGATTCAAATGTCAAGAATCGATTCGATTCCGATTCAGAATCGATTATCAAGATTTGATTCGATCCGATTCCGATATTGATTTGGGTTAGTGTTATTAAAACTGTTTTTTGAGCTGTTGCATGAATTATATGACTGTAGTTATGCAAAATATTACTACTAGTATTATATTGAGATTAAACAGCAAGTATTGCAGCTAATGATGCTGTAAGGACCAATCAGCTCCCAGAATGCTGATAGAACTGCTTTCAGAAACATCATGTGGGTCAGAATTACCAAACAGATCCAGGGAGGAAACAGAGGACGAAAGAAATCGCTTTTATTTTTTCCCACATTCCAATTTTTTTGTTCCATTTTCGGTCTATTTTGGTTTTTTGATTTTTGAGCATTTGGTTTTTAGCATTTTTTGCAAATGTAACCCCAAGACAGTATATAAAGTAATGAAATATAGACAATTTACGCAATTATAACCTAACACTTTAATGTTTTCATACCTTTAAACATATTTAAAGGCAAAAACATGGCATTTTTGGGGATAAACCAAAAAATAACCAAAAGTTGTAATGTAATGATGAAAAGAAAAAAAACATAAATAAATGAATTAAAAAAAACAAACAAAAAACCCCAAAAATTAAAAAAAAAAAATCGATCTTTAGACATATGAATAGATTTTTAGGAATTAATAGGAGAATCGATTTAGAATTGGGAAATCGATTTTTTCAACACAGGCCTAGCTACAAGCACCAAAATTGGGACATATTCTCCTTAGGGGTTGCTCTTTTGATAAAACCATTGTGCAAAAAAACAAAAAAAAAACAAGATGGCGGCGGATGGCTGCCATCGAATATACAGTAATATTTCATTTCGCAATAAAATCCAATAGAGTTGTCCTATTGGAATGATGTTGGTGTCAAATCATAACCTTTTCACTATGTAGAATCTAAATTTGGACCCATGGACTTACACTTTGGCTTCCTTGTAGCTTAAATCAGTCCCAGAATCCTAATATTCTGCAAAATTTGAGTTTTTTTTGTTATGTTTGACACTGGATAAAGGAATGGCAGTGTATACTTTAGTATTGTTAGAGGTTTTGTGTGGGTTTTTTTTTTTGGCACAATGGTTTTTATCAAAAGAGCAACCCCTAAGGAATATATGTGCCAATTTTGGTGCTTGTAGCCACAACTGAACGATTCACCTGTTTTTCTGCACTGCGGCGTTGGCAACAACGCTGGACTACTACACTTATTGTGTTTAAAGCTCTATAATTAAAACTTTTAGTTATGAATGAGGCATAAATAGTCCCGTTTAAATGTTTTTTAGTGACGCTTAGGCTAATTTTAAAACCTGAGCTAAAAGGAAACGTCTTTTCTAAGACTTTTTCCCCACGTAAACTACGAGTCATCCCTCCAAATGGGCCATCTGTACCCGGTTCCCTTTTCTTTTCCTGTTTGCTGGAATGTACTTTTTGTTACCTTGAATAGTTAAGACCCAGATTAGCAATTTGTCCATTTCCTGTTACCTTTCAGGGCTGCAATCTGAGCCCCGTTCAGCTTCTGGTTCCTGGATCCCAGCAAACAATAGGAGGCCTCTTTTTTTTTTTTTTTCTATTCCAGGTTTCAGTGGAGTTTCCTCTGCATGGATAAGGGGGTGGGGGGATCTCAACTGTATTCAACACACACTGAACAGGAAGCCAGTGTTTACTTGATATTTTCCAGCCTAGGCCAAAAAAGGAAACAGATTCTACTCCCACTCTTTCTTTAAAGTCTTTAGTAGGACTGTGATCTAATCATCTGAGGTATCTAAAATAACATTTCAGGGCCATTCATTATTTTTTCTTCCCTCAGTTGCTGTTCCACGTGAATGGCTCTGCAACGGCATCACATTTTACACATATATTTATTTATATATATATATATATATATATATATATATATATATATATATATATATATATATATATATATATATATATATATATATATATATATATATATATATATATATATATAACTTATATTTATATTATTTAATATATTATATTACGAATGGGTGATATTTTACCGTTCACGATAAACTGTCAAAAAAATTCCCCACGGTAAGAATTTGTCATCTCACAGTAAAAACGATAAATTGAGGAAATGAGCCTGAAAGAAAGAAAGAAAGAAAAGAAAAGAAAGAAGAAAGAAAGAAAGAAAGAAAGAAAGAAAGAAAGAAAGAAAGAAAGAAAGAAAAGAAAGAAAGAAAGAAAGAAATGAGCAGAAAGAAGAAAGAAAGAAAGAAAGAAGAAAGAAGAAGAAATGAGCCAGAAAGAAAGAAAGAAAGAAAGAAAGAAAGAAAGAAAAGAAAGAGAAAGAAAGAAAGAAGAAAGAAAGAAAGAAAGAAAGAAAGAAAGAAGGAAAGAAAGAAATGAGCCAGAAGAAAGAAAGAAAGAAAGGAAAGAAAGAAAGAAAGAAAGAAAAGAAAGAAAGAAAGAAAGGAAAGAAAGAAAGAAAGAAAGAAAGAAAGAAAGACAAGAAAGAAAGGAAAGAAAGAAAGAAAGAAATGAGCCGGAAAGAAAGAAAGAAAGAAAGAAAGAAAGAAAGAAAGAAAGGAAAGAAGAATGAGCCAGAAAGAAAGAAAGAAAGAAAGAAAGAAAGAAAGAAAAGAAGGAAAGAAATGAGCCAGAAGAAAGAAAGAAAAGAAGAAGAAAGAAAGAAAGAAAGAAGAAAGAAAGAAAGAAAGAAAGAAAGAAAGAAAGAAAGAAAGAAAGAAAGAAAAGAGAAAGAAAAGAAAGAAAGAAGAAAGAAAGAAAATGAGCAGAAAGAAAGAAGAAAGGAAAGAAAGAAAAGAGGAAAGAAAGAAAGAAAAGAAGGAAAGAAAGAAAGAAAGAAAAAGAAAGAAGAAAGAAAGAGAAGAAAAGAAAGAAAGAAAGAAAGAAAAGAAAGAAAGAAAGAAATGAGCCAGAAAGAAGAAGAAAGAAAGAAAGAAAGAAGAAAGAAAGGAAAGAAAGAAGAAAATGAGCCAGAAAGAAGAAAGAAAGAAAGAAAGAAAGAAAGAAAGAAAGGAAAGAAAGAAAGAAAGAAAGAAAGAAAAGAAAAGAAAGAAAGAAAGGAAAGAAAGGAAGAAGAAAGAAAGAAAGAAAAGAAAGAAAGAAAGAAAGAAGAAAGGAAAGAAAGAAAGAAATGAGCCAGAAAGAAAGAAAGAAAGAAAGAAAGAAAGAAATGAGCCAGAAAGAAAGAAGAAAGAAAGAAAGAAATGAGCCAGAAAGAAAGAAAGAAAGAAATGAGCCAGAAAAGAAAGAAATGAGCCAGAAAGAAAGAAAGAAAGAAAGAAAGAAAGAAAGAAAGAAAGAAAGAAGAAAGAAAGGAAAGAAAGGAAAGAAAGAAAGAAAGAAAGAAAAGAAAGAAAGGAAAGAAAGAAAGAAAAAAGAAAGAAAGAAAGAAAGAAAGAAATCCCATTGATGACACTTTTTGTATTGGGTATTTTTTTTATCGTTATTGGGATAAATGCCAGAAATTATCGTGATACATTTTTTTGTCCATACCGCCCATCCCTAATATATATATATATATATATATATATATATATATATATATATATATTTATAATATATATACATATATATAGATGAGAAGTGAAATCTGAAGCTATAATAAATAGTTAATTGGTATAAATGGTGACAACCTCCACCCTTTCTTTCCTCCTCCTTCCCTTTTTGCACTTGTCTCAGAGTAAATTTAGCATCTCCACACACCCACGTAATGGTGTTTAAAGTTGTTGGGCTTGGCGGCGGTCCGGAGCTGCAGCTCTGGCTTTTTTGGGGGCCATACAAGTGCAAACATGCATGACTACCGAGTGAGTCATGATGGAACCTCCAACCCACACATCCTATCGGGGCAGTCCTTTTCTCAGCCAGGGCACGAGGATATAAACAGTCATGCTCTTCCACAGCATTCATCACCAAAAAAGGCCTGCTTCAGCTTTCCTCTCCGCCCGCTCATCTGGCTTTCATTATTTCCCCTTCATGGCATATAAATAGAAATTAGCAATCAGGGGAAATGTGGGGGCTGTGGATTTTGGAAAAAAGAAGGCTGGTTTTGTTGGACTTCGGCATGATGACCAACGTTTATGGAAGTTATCTCCTCAGATACTCAACACCGGAGGATTTTGATGCTCTGGAGCGAGGAGGTTAAGAAACTATTCAAACAGGATTATAGTGGATAGGAATGGGTGATATTTTACCGTTCACGATATACCGTCCTAACAATTCCCCACGGTAAGAATTTGTCATCTCACGGTAAAAATGATAAATTCCCGTTGATGATGTTTTTGTGTAAAACTGATTCATGGTT